>NW_027124994.1:0-13468 GCF_017916325.1 Leishmania martiniquensis
TTCATGTTTATTTGTTTTAGATTTGTATGATTTATTATTTATTGGTAACAGACTTTTATATTTACGTTTGCGTGGTTTAGCATTTTTTGATATTTTTGACTTATGTTTTAATAGTGTAAGTGGTTGTTTATCGCGATCTTTAGGTATGGTTTGAGATGTTAGACTATATAGTTGTTATGAGTTATATTTTATGTTAGTGTTTGATTATTGTTTTTGTTATTTAGGTGATGCATTCGATAGACTTTTTTTGAGACTTTTTGATATGCGTATGAGTATACTATTATGTAAGCAATGTTTTTTTGTCGGTTTTTTTGTTTTTGGTTTTGTTTGTTTGTTTGATTATATGTATGTAGATGTAACTATTGAAACAATAATTAGTTTATTTTATAGTTTATGATGTTGTATTTTACCAGGATGTTCATTTGCTAATGTAGAACATCCAAAAGGTGAATATAGTATTTTTTTATGTTTTTTATTTGGTTTTATATCACGATTACGTATACGCTGTGCAGATTTTGTACACATATGTTTATTGGATGTAATGATGCGAGGTTTTATGTTACATGATTTAGTGGCTGTAATTGGTAATATTGATGTTGTATTTGGTTCAGTTGATCGCTAAAAAGTTTTTAATTTATATATATAAATTTAAAAGAGTCCGGAAGGGGTTGATTTTTGGTTGTTGGTTTTTGTCTTTACCTGCTATTTGTATAGTGTATTTATCGTTTTGTTTATGTGGTATGTTTTGTATTATGTTTGGAAGTTTTGTATTTGTAGATTATTGTTTTATTTGTTTTTTTGTATGTTTAATGTTTAGTATTATTTGTTTGATGTGTGATTTGTTTGTTGATACATTAAGAGGATTGTTTGATATATGTTGTTTCATCAGATGTATACAGTATTGTTTTGTATGATTTATTATAAGTGAATTATTATTATTTTTATCGTTGTTTTATGTTGTTTTTAGTTTAGTTTTGTTTGTTAGTGTAGAGTTTGCGTTTGTATTTGTAGTGCCTGTCATGTTTAGTTGTTTAATATGTGATTTTGGTTTTGTTTTTTATTGGTATTTTATTGATGTTTTTAATTTATTAATTAATACTTTTTTATTATTTGTAAGTGGTTTATTTATTAATTTTGTTTTATTTTTATTTTGATTTCGTTTTTTTTTATGTGTTTTATTTATGCTATGAGTAGGTATTTTGTTTGGATTTTTATTTTTATGAAATCAAGTTTGAGAGTTTTCATTATTGCTTGTAACGTGTAGTTGCGGTATATTTGGCTCTATTCTTTTTATAATTGATCTTTTACATTTTAGTCATGTTTTTTTAGGTATATTTTTATTATTTATTTGTTTTAGTCGCTGTTTTAATTTTTTAAGTATGGATACACGTTTTGTTTTTTTGTATATTGTATGTTTATATTGGCATTTTGTAGATTGTGTATGATTTTTTTTGTTAAGGTTTGTATATTTTGATGTGTTGAGTGTTATTTATTTATATGTTTAGAAGATAAAATGAATATTATAAAAAATTTAAAATTTAATTTCAAAGCGGAGAGGAAAGAAAAGGCTTAACTTCAGGTTGTTTATTACGAGTATATGGTGTTGGATTTAGTTTAGGTTTTTTTATTTGTATACAAATTATATGTGGTGTGTGTTTAGCATGATTATTTTTTAGTTGTTTTATATGTACTAATTGATACTTTGTTTTATTTTTATGAGATTTTGATTTAGGTTTTGTAATACGTAGTACACATATTTGTTTTACATCGTTATTATTTTTTTTATTATATGTGCATATATTTAAATGTATAGTTTTAATTATATTATTTGATACACATATTTTAGTATGAGTAGTAGGATTTATTATATATATATTTATAGTAATTATAGGTTTTATAGGTTATGTATTGCCATGCACTATGATGTCATATTGAGGATTAACAGTATTTAGTAATATTTTAGCAACTGTTCCAGTAGTTGGCACATGACTTTGTTATTGAATATGAGGTAGTGAATATATTAATGATTTTACATTATTGAAATTACATGTTTTGCACGTATTGCTACCATTTGTTTTAATATTGATTATATTTATGCATTTATTTTGTTTGCATTATTTTATGAGTTCTGATGGTTTTTGTGATAGATTTGCATTTTATTGTGAACGTTTATGTTTTTGCATGTGGTTTTATTTAAGAGATATGTTTTTAGCATTTTTTATATTATTTTGTATAATTTATTTTATATTTATAAATTGATATTTTGTATTTCATGAGGAATCATGAGTAATAGTAGATACTTTAAAAACTTCTGATAAAATATTACCAGAATGGTTTTTTTTATTTTTATTTGGCTTTTTGAAAGCAGTTCCAGATAAATTTACAGGTTTATTATTAATGGTTATATTATTATTTTCATTATTTTTATTTATACTAAATTGTATATTATGATTTGTATATTGTCGTAGTTCATTATTATGATTTACATATTCATTAATTTTATTTTACAGTATATTTATGAGTGGCTTTTTAGCTTTATATGTAATATTAGCGTATCCTATTTGAATGGAATTACAATTTTGAGTATTACTTTTATTTATGTTAATTGTGTGTAGATTGGATTAATTTGTCTAGATTATTAATTTTTTATATTAAAAATAAAATAGGGTTTTAGGAAGAAATTTTGCGAGAAGAGAAGGGATCTTTAGAGAGAAAATTAGTAGGACAGAGAAGGGGAAAAGGGAGAGAGAGATTCGTATTATTCAATTTTTATGGTTTAATTGTATATTATTGTATAACATATTTGAATGTTTACGTTTTATTTTGTATTGTTTTTATGTATTATATGGCATTTTTATTCTGTTTTTGTTCTTTGTTAGATTTTATATTATTTAGTAATTTATTAGTTGGAGATGCATATATGGATGTATTTTTTTTGCGTTATTTATTATGTTTATTAGAGTGTTTTTCATTGTTATGTAGATGTGTATCTACTTTTTTAAGAATGTTTTGTAATCTATTATCATCACATTTTTTAATGCTTATGTTTTGTGATTTTGTGTATTTTTTTATTATTTTTATTATTTATTTTTTAATGTGTGATTTTGTATATTTTATAGTATTTACATTTGCAATGATATTTTGTATTATATTTTATTTATTTTTGTATGCATTGGATATGTTTTGTGTATTATTACAAATATTTATATTTTGTAATATGATTATGCAGTTAATTATGGATTTTTTGTTATTATTAGTTTTTCATTAAATTATAAATTATAAATTATAAAATTAAGTCGAATAAGTTAATTATATCAAAAAATAGCACAAATATACTATTACTTAATATGAAAAACAAATTTGTGTAGTTCAATATATGTATACGTATAACTCAAAATCCAATAAATTGATATGAAAATATGAAAATATTTATTATAAGTCTAAAATAAAATATATAAATAATGATTAATCATATTGTACAAAAAAAAATTATACAAATGCCTAGATAACTTAAATGTAATAATAAACAGAATACTTTTAGGAAAAAACCAAATACTATTGGTATAGCTCCTATACATAAAAATATACAAGCTAAAGAAATGCTTATTAGAAAATTGTTAAAAAAACTAAAAAAAATAAAGTTAATTAATAAATAATTTTCATTATATTTAATATCAAACATATTATATAGTATAAAAAAATAATATAATATAATTAATATAATTAAACTTAATGAATATATTAGATGAAAATTGAGATATATATAAAAAATGTAATTTTTGGTTGAAATAAATATTAAAAATAAAAAACTAAAATTGTTTACACTTAGTGTAAATAGTAAACTAATAAGTGCAAAACTATTTAATCCAATTAATACACAGGTACTACATTGTAATATAATTAATTTTATAAAAATTATATAAAAATAAATAAAACATATAAGTAGTACTATTAAAATAAAACAAAATAAAACATAAAAAGTTAACATGTATATAAATATAAAAATTCCAAGTCGAATGTATAATTGTTCTATAAATAAAATAAGTAAGCCTATATATAATTTAAATAAAATTAATAATATATAAAATAAGCATAATATACCTAACCATTCTTCATCAAATATTAAGAAGCAAAAGTCACAAAGATAAAAACAATAGTTTAATAGCATATAGTATAATAATATAAATATTAATATAAAATTTATTAAATTTATCATATAATAGTATCATAAAATAAGTATTTTATAGCCAAATCTACTTGATATAAAAATTATAAATAGTAATAAACTGAATAGTTCAAATAATATAGATATGAAAATTATATGTATAACGTATAAAAACATAAATACAATAATATATTGTATTATTATTATTATAAATATGAATCGTGTGTCAAAATTTAAAAAACAGAAAAGAAAGAAAAAACAAAAAAGAAATAATAATAAAAATATAAAACATATATATGAATCTAAGATAGTAAGTATTAGTATATTTATTATTATCAATCATATTAAGTCAAATGATAAGTAAAAAAGTGTGATATAGTCACATAAGATAATAAAACTATATAATAATAGGAATAAAAATATATGAATTAAATATAAAAACAAGGATTTTTTGAAAAGTTTGAGAGGGACAGCTTAAGGATTTTGAGGAGAAATTATTGAGGGGAAAGGGGGGGACCACGAAGAACGTTTTAAAAGTCAGTTTTAGATATTAAAATAGAATAGCAATTATTTTTGTAGTAAAAAGTCATGTGAATAGTAGTGCAGATAAATAGGTTAAAAATATAATGATAAATGCTTGTGCAGTGGTAATTTTTAGTCTATAGAATATAACTCTTGGATAAAAAAAACCAAATATTAATATAATTATTGCTTTAAAACATATAAACAATCCGCCAAAACATAAACTTGTGAACAATAAGGTCGCTAATAATATGTGATTTATTTCCAATACAGAGTAAATTATGAAAAATATACCCGAAAGTTCAGTAATTAATCCAGCAACTAATTCACTTTCACACTCCATGTAATCAAATGGTAATTTCAAACTATCTAATAATATATTAATTCAAAAGATTGTTATAAAAGCGAAACCAGCAATGTAAAAGTTTATAATAAAAATTTGACCAATACAAATATCCTTAATACCAAAGAAGCAAAAGTAATCAAGTGAGTAAATAGTAGTATATAATATAAAAATGCTACTTTCTGAAAGTATACTAAAGAACATTGTTCTCATAGCGGAAAGATAAACAAAGCAGCTAGAAAATAAAAAGCATCCAACAAAAAAAATACTAAATAAACTACTAATAATGTGCATACAAATCATAATTGTAATAGTGAAGCCAGTATCTAGTAAAAGTATAAATCCTATAGGAAAGTAGAATCATCCTATAAAAATACAACCTGTAGTAATTATAATGGCACTTATTAAATAGATAATTTCAAAGCTGACTATGAATATAACAAATTTAATAAATAATTTAATACCATCTGTAATAGGTGTTAATAATCCAAATAGAAAAAGTGCAGGACCTACTCGCATTTGAACTAAAGCCAATATTCTTCTTTCGCAAAGGCTTACGAAACCGGTTAAGACGAGAACAACTAATATATCAATAAGAATTATAATTATAATATCTAAATTTAACATAAATAAATATATGGCATTTATTTTATCGTTTTGGATGATATTTTTAATAGATTCTGTTATAGTTTTATTATCTTTTGTATGTTTTGTTTGTATATGAATTTTTGCATTATTATTTTCATCTGTATTATTAATTTCAAAATTAAATAATGTGTATTGTACTTGAGATTTTACTGCGTCAAAATTTATTGATGCATATTGATTTACTATAGGAGGAATGTTTGCATTAGGATTATTATTAAGATTATGTTTGTTGCTTTATTTTAGTCATTTAAACTTTGTAAGTTTTGATTTATGTAAAGTTGTTGGCTTTCAATGATATTGGGTTTATTTTATTTTTGGCGAAACTACTATATTTAGTAATTTGATTTTAGAAAGTGATTATATGGTAGGTGATTTACGTTTATTGCAGTGTAATCATGTTTTAACTTTATTAAGTTTAGTTATATATAAATTGTGATTATCTGCAGTCGATGTAATACATTCATTTACAATATCTAGTTTAGGTGTAAAAGTAGAGAACCTGGTCGCTGTAATGAAATAGTATTATTTTCATCAAACAATGCCACAGTTTATGGTCAGTGTAGTGAACTTTGTGGAGTATTACATGGATTTATGCCAATAGTAATATGTTTTATATAAAGGTATATAATCTATTATTTTTAATAAAAGGGGAAAGAAGGACTGAGTCGCGTGTTTGATTTATTATGTGTTAGAAGTTATGATTTTATTTTGTGATGATTCGATTTAGATTTTATTTTGTATGATTTTGTTTTTGATTTTGTTGTATGTATTACTTTTATTTTTGTGTTTGTTTTAGGTTTTTTTTTGCGTATATTTTTTAGTTTTGTATTTGTATTATTGTTTATAGTGTTTTTTGGCTTATATCAGCTTGCTTTTTTGTATATTGGGTATTTTTTATATTATATATATATATTGTATAATTTTATTTGTTATTTTTTTTGTTTTAGCATCACATATCTATTATATTATATAGAATTTTTTACATATTTAATATGTTTTATTTTTGTAGATTTTATATCGTTTTCCACATATATACTTTTATTTTTTGGTGTGATATATTTATTTAATGTAATATTTTGTTCGTATTTATTTTGTTTATTTTATTTTATAATTTGTTTTATATTTTGTTTTGTATTTTTTGTTATACGTTGTTTATTTATAATAATATATGATTTTTTATTTTTTAATTTTGATATATATTTTTCATATTTAATGTGTGATATGATTTATATTGATTTTATTTGTTTTTTGTTAATATATTTTGGATTTGTGTTTTCTTTTATACTAGGATTATTTTGTTTTATTTTTGTTTTAAATTATATATTTTTAGTTTTATTTTTTGTTTTGGCGTTATTTTTTGGTTTTTTATTTTTATCTTATGGTATGAATATATTTTTTATATATTATACATTTTGATTATTTTTAGTATATAGTAGAGTATGTTTTATATTAATGCAATCAGTAATAATTTTTTTTAAATTTTTATATTTTGATGTTTTTTTTGTATTTGTATTTTTGTTAATATTGTTTATAATATGTTTTTTTGGTTTTTTTTTAAAAGATTTTTTATTTTTAAGTATTTTTTTTGATTTTTTTTGTGTTTTAATCAATTATGATGTAATTAGTTATGGTATTTTTTATAGTCAATATAATTATTTTTGTGTTACCCAATTATTAATTGCTTATATATAAAAAAATAAAAATAAAGATTGTCAAAAATAAATAAAAAATACAAAGCAAAAGCATAAGATTAAAAATAAGTAATCTAATACAATATGAGCAAAGTCAACTAACAATAAATATAATATCATTACACAAGGTAATCATGTTGAAAAGTAAAAAAAACAATATAAACTAAATACAAAGAGACTTACAAAAAATAAGCAATAGTCTCAGAATAAAAATATGCAAAATAATGCACATACAAATAATATTAAAGAGGCAAGTAAAAGCATTCCGTAGAGCATAAAGGAACTTCAGAATAGAAATGAAACTGGATAGTCAGAAATTCTTCTAGGAAAAGCGTACATGCCAAGGCTATGCATTGGAAAAAAAAGCATATTAGAACCTATAAAAAGAGTGCTAATAATATAAAACATTCAAAATAGATATAATTCAATTGGTAGTCATTTTGCGAGAAAATGTATAAATCCAGCAAAAAATCCAACTACTGCACCTAATGATAATACATAATGAAAGTGTCCTACTACAAAATAAGTGTCATGCAACATAATATCTATTCCTACATTAGATAAAAAAAGACCTGTGATTGCACCAGTTAAAAACATAAATATAAACATAATTACAAAGTAAATTTCAAATGTAATGATAATATCAGTATATAAAAAACTATAAATTCAATTAAATAATTTGACACATGTTGGAAGTCCAATTAATACGGTTACAGCACCAAAGTACGCTCTAGAATCAATATCCATGCCAACAACAAACATGTGATGTGCCCAAACAAACATACCTAATATAGCTATTAGAATCATGGAGTAAATCATAGCTACTGTACTAAAGACACATCGAAATCCAATTATTTCTACAATAGTAGAAATAATCCCAAAAACTGGAAGTAAAATAATGTATACTTCTGGATGTCCAAAAAATCAAAATAGATGTTGAAAAAGTATTAAGTCACCCCCACCGACAACATCATAAAATGATGTATTAAAATTTCTATCGCATAATATTAAAGTAACACCACCTGCAAGCACTGGTAATGTAATTATTAATAATATGGCAGTAATTAATGCAGCTCAAATGAAAAGGGATCATGATAAGAAACTAAAAAATTTGCGTCGACAACAAAAAAGTGTTCCGAGTAAATTAATAGAATTCAAAATGCTTGATATTCCTAGTAAGTGTACAGCGAACATTACGAAATCACAAGCTAAACTCGAATGAAAGTCAACACATATTAAAGTAGGATACAATGTCCAACCAACACCCATCCCTTCTTCTGTAAGAAATCCGCTAACAACGCAACCAAATCCGGCTAAATACAATCAAAAACTCATATTATTTAGTCTAGGAAAAACCATATCAGGGAATCCTGCCATAACTGGAATAAAATAATTAGCTAATCCACCCATCATAACAGGCATTATAAATGCAAATACCATTATTAATCCATGTGATGTAATTAAAACGTTATAAAATTGATAGTCGCCAAATAATATACCACACCCAATAAGTGAAAGTTCTAATCTGATAAATAACGAATACACATAACCAACAAATCCTGACAATATTGCAACTAAAAGATAACACAATCCTATCATTTTATGAGAAACACTTAAACATATTAAACAAAGTCAAAACATTTTAATAGTTTTTTAAGTTATTTTAAAATTGTGCTACAATTGTTTCCGCTCTAAACGCCCTTCCCCCCTTTATTCTGTTCCCTCCCCTCCAAACCTCTCTTCTCTCCTTTTCCTCCTTTTCCCCCTCTTTTCGAATTTCTTCTCCTTTTCCCCTCTAAATTTCTCTTTTCCAAAATCCCTCTCTTTTCCCCTAATCTTCTCTAACTTCCCAATTTACATTTATATGGTAAATTAGCCAATTTGCTAGAATAAAGTGATTTAGTCAGATCATAAAAATAGAATTAAATTAAAGTAATTAAATAAAAATGTTTAAATTTGTAATAATACTTTTGATTTTTTTAATATTATTTTTTAATATTATTTACTTGTTTATAAATTATAGTTTTTGTTTTGTAATACAGTTTAATTATGTATATATAAATATATATTTTAATTATATAAATTTGTGATTTATATTTTTTATGGGAGTAATTTTATATTTTTTAGTATTTCTTTTATCTAGAAAGTTAGTATCATATAGTAAGTATTTTTATATTGTATTTGTTTACATTTTTATATTTATAGATGTTATTTTTATTATATTAATTGATGATTTTATGTGTTTTATGATATTATTTGAAAGTTTATTTTTTCCAATTTGTTTTATAAGTTTATTTTTTAATTTTAATAATCGTTTTATATTTGCAATATTTTATTTAGTTATATTTAGTTCGTTAAGTTCAATTGTATGTATTATTATTTGTATTATTATTATATTTCATTTTAATGTATTAAACTTACAAAGTTTTATTGATATATGTTTTTTTGATAGTCTTTATTTAGGTATTTATTTATGAACATTATTATTTATAATGTTTTCTATAAAGTATCCAATATGGCCAATGCATATTTGATTACCGGAGATGCATGTTGAAGTTAATACAGAAATGAGTGTATTATTAGCAAGTATAGTTTTAAAAATAGGTTTTTTTGGAGTATATAAATTTTTATTTTTAAGCTTTAGTCAGCTTTCTATGTGATTTTTAGGTTTTGTAGATAGTTTAGTAATATTAGGAATAACTTTTTTATCTATTATTTTGTTGTTTTTAAGTGATTATAAAAAAATAATTGCAAATTGATCTGTTATTCACACAGGTACAGCGTTAGTATTGTTGTGACACAATGATTTATTATTTTTAGGTTTACTTATATTTTGCAATTTGTCACATATAATTAGTTCTTCCTTCATGTTTATAGTGATAGGTTATATGTATGATAATTATGGTATGCGAATATTTTTAATGATGATATCCTTTTTTGGTATCAGTTTATGAAGTTCATTGTTTTTAGCAATTTTTTTATTTAATATTGATTTCCCATTTATGCTATTATTTTATATTGATATATTTTTATTATATGGTTTAATATCATTATCATACATATATATATGTTGTTTTTATGTGGTAGTTTTGTCAGTATTCGTTTCATCAATATATATATATATGTGTTTAAGTTTTTATTCATTTTTATGATTAGATAAATACTTAAGATTAGATGTAACTATAAATGATATTTATCTATTTTTTATAGTGAGTGTGATAGTAATGCTATTGTTTTATTTAATTTATTTATTATTTTAGGTTATTAGAAGAATACTATTTTTTTTTTCAGTCCCTGGATCTCTTCAAAAAAATCCCCTCTCTCCCCTTTTCCTCCCCCTCTTTTAAAAAGCCTTGGTAATTCCTCTTGCGAAACTTCTCTGTAATCCCGTATTCTGTCTCCCCTGCCTCCCGCTCTGCCTATCTCTCCCTCTTTTCTTATTAAAAACAACCTAAAATGACCTTTTTTTAATTTTAAAATGAAAACGTGAATTTTTGAGTTGAGTTTGCTTTTTTGTTTATTAAGGGAAAAGCCACGAACCAAGTTCCGGAATTCGGCGGGATTTGCAATGAAGAAAAAGAGATTGTTTGCGGAAGCATTCAGTTTTTAAAGGAATTTGGGGGGAGAGCCGGGAGAAAGATTTTTCACGAAGCGTAAGTTTAAAATTAAAATTAATTATATTATAAATAAAAAGATTGTTTTTATTTTTTTTTATGTATTTTTTTTTGTTTAGCTTTTTATGCGGATTTTTTTTTTTAGGAAGGCATATATTAAGTTTTTGATTAGTAATTATTTTGTCTGTTTTTTTGGTATTATCTGTATTGTTTAGTTGTTTTTGTTTGAGTGTATGTATGTATGGTTATTGTTTTTATGATTTTTGTTTAATAATTTTGTTAGATTTTTGTTATATTTGACTATCCTTTTACTGTAATGGCTTTTATTTATTTATTTTATATTTAATTGATATTGTATTTTGTTTCATATTTTTTTATGCATTTTATTATATGTATTTTGATATTATGTTAGCGCGTTTTTTTCATATATTTTGATGGTTTGTTTTATGTATGAATTTTTTTATAATATCTTACGATTTTTTGACAGCGTATTGTGGTTGAGAATTATTAGGTCTATTTTCGTTTTTTTTAATTTCATATTTTTGATTTAGATTTCATGTTTTGAAATTTGGATTTAAAGCTTTTTTTGTAAGTAAAATGGGCGATGTATTACTATTATTAGTATTTATAATATTATTTTCGATGAATGGCTATTGTGTAATTACGTTTTATTTTTTAAATTTTTTATGTGTGGATTATATTTCAGTGTTATATATGCTATTATTATTATTACTTTGTGCTTTTACTAAGTCAACACAATTTGGTTTACATGTTTGATTACCAGATGCAATGGAAGGTCCAATACCTGTTTCAGCATTAATTCATGCAGCAACATTAGTTGTATGTGGTATAATATTATTAAGTTTTGTTTTTTGATGTTTTGATTTTTGATTTTGTTATTTTTATAGTTTAATAGGTTGATCAAGTTTAGTAGTAGTTATGATGAGTTTGTGTGTATTTTATAATTTTGATGTAAAACGATATATTGCATATAGTACTATATGTCAAATAAGTTTTTCAATGTTTTGTTGTTTATGTTTGGATTTGTATGTTGGATGTTTGTTTTTTTGCTACCATATGTTTTATAAAGCAACTTTATTTATAGTGTTAGGTGTATGGATTCATTTTTTTTTTGGTTTACAAGATATAAGATGTTATTTTTTCACATATTTTTGTGGTTGTATTTTAGCAAGATTGTTGTTAGTTTTTGCATTATTAAATTCATGCTCTTTATGGTTTTTATGTGGATTTTATTGTAAAGATCTTTTGTTATGTTTATTAATGTTGACATCATTTTTTTTTATTTTAGAATTTTTATGTGTTTGTTTGTGTTTTATATTTTTTACTTTATTATATAATTATTTCTTATTATTTTTTTTATGTTTTATTTTTAAATGTTTTTGTTTAGTGGATACATTATTTTTGTTATTTGATTTTGAATGTTGTCTTATATATTGTATGTGTTGTTTATATATGTGTTTTATATTAATATTTTTTATTTTAGATTTTATATATGTATTTATATTTTCAAGTTATTGTTGATTTTGGTCATTTTATTTATATTATTCAACATTTTTTGACATAACAGTATTTACTGTTTTTATAATTATATCGATAAGTTTTATATATTATGGTTGTATATTTTTTTATTTTTTTAATGTAGATTGCGTTATGTTTTTTTGAAGAATATTTTTATTTATTTTTATGTGTATTTTATTTATTATTTTTTCAGTATGATATTTTGTATGTTTTTATATATATGTATGTTTATTTATATGAAATATCGTTATATACTTTAGATATAATTTAAAATATTGTTTATTTTTTTGTGTGTTATTCGTAATATACATTTAATTTTTTAATTAAAATTGGTCAAACTAGGAATCCAATCCAATCTGTCAAAGTATAAAAAATTATTTAAAAATTTATATTGTCTTTTAACTTCAAGTTATAAGAAAATTGTAATTTGAAAATAATCTAAATAATTTAAGTATAATACTTAATTATTATAGTAATTAATTTAATTTAATTTTTAATTAAAACAAAAATTGATATAGAAAGTAAAATAAATATTATGAATAGTTTTTTTGTTTTTGAAGACAGTCCTTAAATATACATGAACGGGTTTCTGTATTCACCAAACAAGATTATGAACGGGTTTCTGTATTCACCAAACAAGATTATGAACGGGTTTCTGTATTCACAAACAAAATTATGAACGAGTTTCTGTATTCACAAACAAAATTATGAACGGGTTTCTGTATTCACAAACAAAATTATGAACGAGTTTCTGTATTCACAAACAAAATTATGAACGAGTTTCTGTATTCACAAACAAAATTATGAACGGGTTTCTGTATTCACCAAACAAGATTATGGACGCTCGACAAATCGTTGTAGTGAAATGCAAAGAGTTTAGAATTGTTAATAATAAAGTAAATGCTAAATGAGAACAACTACAAATTTAAAATGCATTTAATTTGGT
>NW_027124995.1:0-32242 GCF_017916325.1 Leishmania martiniquensis
CGTCCTCGTCGTCTGCGCCGTCCAGCAGCAGCAGCAGCTCTGCGCCGTCGTCATCCTCGTCGTCTGCGCCGTCCAGCAGCAGCAGCAGCTCTGCGCCGTCGTCGTCCTCGTCGTCTGCGCCGTCCAGCAGCAGCAGCAGCTCTGCGCCGTCGTCGTCCTCGTCGTCTGCGCCGTCCAGCAGCAGCAGCAGCTCTGCGCCGTCGTCGTCCTCGTCGTCTGCGCCGTCCAGCAGCAGCAGCAGCGTCTGCGCCGTCGTCGTCCTCGTCGTCTGCGCCGTCCAGCAGCAGCAGCAGCTCTGCGCCGTCGTCATCCTCGTCGTCTGCGCCGTCCAGCAGCAGCAGCAGCTCTGCGCCGTCGTCGTCCTCGTCGTCTGCGCCGTCCAGCAGCAGCAGCAGCTCTGCGCCGTCGTCATCCTCGTCGTCTGCGCCGTCCAGCAGCAGCAGCAGCTCTGCGCCGTCGTCGTCCTCGTCGTCTGCGCCGTCCAGCAGCAGCAGCAGCTCTGCGCCGTCGTCATCCTCGTCGTCTGCGCCGTCCAGCAGCAGCAGCAGCTCTGCGCCGTCGTCGTCCTCGTCGTCTGCGCCGTCCAGCAGCAGCAGCAGCTCTGCGCCGTCGTCATCCTCGTCGTCTGCGCCGTCCAGCAGCAGCAGCAGCTCTGCGCCGTCGTCGTCCTCGTCGTCTGCGCCGTCCAGCAGCAGCAGCAGCTCTGCGCCGTCGTCATCCTCGTCGTCTGCGCCGTCCAGCAGCAGCAGCAGCTCTGCGCCGTCGTCGTCCTCGTCGTCTGCGCCGTCCAGCAGCAGCAGCAGCTCTGCGCCGTCGTCGTCCTCGTCGTCTGCGCCGTCCAGCAGCAGCAGCAGCTCTGCGCCGTCGTCATCCTCGTCGTCTGCGCCGTCCAGCAGCAGCAGCAGCTCTGCGCCGTCGTCATCCTCGTCGTCTGCGCCGTCCAGCAGCAGCAGCAGCTCTGCGCCGTCGTCGTCCTCGTCGTCTGCGCCGTCCAGCAGCAGCAGCAGCTCTGCGCCGTCGTCATCCTCGTCGTCTGCGCCGTCCAGCAGCAGCAGCAGCTCTGCGCCGTCGTCATCCTCGTCGTCTGCGCCGTCCAGCAGCAGCAGCAGCTCTGCGCCGTCGTCATCCTCGTCGTCTGCGCCGTCCAGCAGCAGCAGCAGCTCTGCGCCGTCGTCATCCTCGTCGTCTGCGCCGTCCAGCAGCAGCAGCAGCTCTGCGCCGTCGTCGTCCTCGTCGTCTGCGCCGTCCAGCAGCAGCAGCAGCTCTGCGCCGTCGTCGTCCTCGTCGTCTGCGCCGTCCAGCAGCAGCAGCAGCTCTGCGCCGTCGTCATCCTCGTCGTCTGCGCCGTCCAGCAGCAGCAGCAGCTCTGCGCCGTCGTCATCCTCGTCGTCTGCGCCGTCCAGCAGCAGCAGCAGCTCTGCGCCGTCGTCGTCCTCGTCGTCTGCGCCGTCCAGCAGCAGCAGCAGCTCTGCGCCGTCGTCGTCCTCGTCGTCTGCGCCGTCCAGCAGCAGCAGCAGCTCTGCGCCGTCGTCATCCTCGTCGTCTGCGCCGTCCAGCAGCAGCAGCAGCTCTGCGCCGTCGTCATCCTCGTCGTCTGCGCCGTCCAGCAGCAGCAGCAGCTCTGCGCCGTCGTCATCCTCGTCGTCTGCGCCGTCCAGCAGCAGCAGCAGCTCTGCGCCGTCGTCATCCTCGTCGTCTGCGCCGTCCAGCAGCAGCAGCAGCTCTGCGCCGTCGTCATCCTCGTCGTCTGCGCCGTCCAGCAGCAGCAGCAGCTCTGCGCCGTCGTCGTCCTCGTCGTCTGCGCCGTCCAGCAGCAGCAGCAGCTCTGCGCCGTCGTCATCCTCGTCGTCTGCGCCGTCCAGCAGCAGCAGCAGCTCTGCGCCGTCGTCGTCCTCGTCGTCTGCGCCGTCCAGCAGCAGCAGCAGCTCTGCGCCGTCGTCGTCCTCGTCGTCTGCGCCGTCCAGCAGCAGCAGCAGCTCTGCGCCGTCGTCGTCCTCGTCGTCTGCGCCGTCCAGCAGCAGCAGCAGCTCTGCGCCGTCGTCGTCCTCGTCGTCTGCGCCGTCCAGCAGCAGCAGCAGCTCTGCGCCGTCGTCGTCCTCGTCGTCTGCGCCGTCCAGCAGCAGCAGCAGCTCTGCGCCGTCGTCGTCCTCGTCGTCTGCGCCGTCCAGCAGCAGCAGCAGCTCTGCGCCGTCGTCATCCTCGTCGTCTGCGCCGTCCAGCAGCAGCAGCAGCTCTGCGCCGTCGTCGTCCTCGTCGTCTGCGCCGTCCAGCAGCAGCAGCAGCTCTGCGCCGTCGTCATCCTCGTCGTCTGCGCCGTCCAGCAGCAGCAGCAGCTCTGCGCCGTCGTCATCCTCGTCGTCTGCGCCGTCCAGCAGCAGCAGCAGCTCTGCGCCGTCGTCGTCCTCGTCGTCTGCGCCGTCCAGCAGCAGCAGCAGCTCTGCGCCGTCGTCATCCTCGTCGTCTGCGCCGTCCAGCAGCAGCAGCAGCTCTGCGCCGTCGTCGTCCTCGTCGTCTGCGCCGTCCAGCAGCAGCAGCAGCTCTGCGCCGTCGTCATCCTCGTCGTCTGCGCCGTCCAGCAGCAGCAGCAGCTCTGCGCCGTCGTCATCCTCGTCGTCTGCGCCGTCCAGCAGCAGCAGCAGCTCTGCGCCGTCGTCATCCTCGTCGTCTGCGCCGTCCAGCAGCAGCAGCAGCTCTGCGCCGTCGTCATCCTCGTCGTCTGCGCCGTCCAGCAGCAGCAGCAGCTCTGCGCCGTCGTCATCCTCGTCGTCTGCGCCGTCCAGCAGCAGCAGCAGCTCTGCGCCGTCGTCGTCCTCGTCGTCTGCGCCGTCCAGCAGCAGCAGCAGCTCTGCGCCGTCGTCGTCCTCGTCGTCTGCGCCGTCCAGCAGCAGCAGCAGCTCTGCGCCGTCGTCATCCTCGTCGTCTGCGCCGTCCAGCAGCAGCAGCAGCTCTGCGCCGTCGTCGTCCTCGTCGTCTGCGCCGTCCAGCAGCAGCAGCAGCTCTGCGCCGTCGTCGTCCTCGTCGTCTGCGCCGTCCAGCAGCAGCAGCAGCTCTGCGCCGTCGTCATCCTCGTCGTCTGCGCCGTCCAGCAGCAGCAGCAGCTCTGCGCCGTCGTCATCCTCGTCGTCTGCGCCGTCCAGCAGCAGCAGCAGCTCTGCGCCGTCGTCGTCCTCGTCGTCTGCGCCGTCCAGCAGCAGCAGCAGCTCTGCGCCGTCGTCGTCCTCGTCGTCTGCGCCGTCCAGCAGCAGCAGCAGCTCTGCGCCGTCGTCATCCTCGTCGTCTGCGCCGTCCAGCAGCAGCAGCAGCTCTGCGCCGTCGTCATCCTCGTCGTCTGCGCCGTCCAGCAGCAGCAGCAGCTCTGCGCCGTCGTCATCCTCGTCGTCTGCGCCGTCCAGCAGCAGCAGCAGCTCTGCGCCGTCGTCATCCTCGTCGTCTGCGCCGTCCAGCAGCAGCAGCAGCTCTGCGCCGTCGTCATCCTCGTCGTCTGCGCCGTCCAGCAGCAGCAGCAGCTCTGCGCCGTCGTCGTCCTCGTCGTCTGCGCCGTCCAGCAGCAGCAGCAGCTCTGCGCCGTCGTCATCCTCGTCGTCTGCGCCGTCCAGCAGCAGCAGCAGCTCTGCGCCGTCGTCGTCCTCGTCGTCTGCGCCGTCCAGCAGCAGCAGCAGCTCTGCGCCGTCGTCGTCCTCGTCGTCTGCGCCGTCCAGCAGCAGCAGCAGCTCTGCGCCGTCGTCATCCTCGTCGTCTGCGCCGTCCAGCAGCAGCAGCAGCTCTGCGCCGTCGTCGTCCTCGTCGTCTGCGCCGTCCAGCAGCAGCAGCAGCTCTGCGCCGTCGTCATCCTCGTCGTCTGCGCCGTCCAGCAGCAGCAGCAGCTCTGCGCCGTCGTCGTCCTCGTCGTCTGCGCCGTCCAGCAGCAGCAGCAGCTCTGCGCCGTCGTCATCCTCGTCGTCTGCGCCGTCCAGCAGCAGCAGCAGCTCTGCGCCGTCGTCGTCCTCGTCGTCTGCGCCGTCCAGCAGCAGCAGCAGCTCTGCGCCGTCGTCATCCTCGTCGTCTGCGCCGTCCAGCAGCAGCAGCAGCTCTGCGCCGTCGTCATCCTCGTCGTCTGCGCCGTCCAGCAGCAGCAGCAGCTCTGCGCCGTCGTCGTCCTCGTCGTCTGCGCCGTCCAGCAGCAGCAGCAGCTCTGCGCCGTCGTCATCCTCGTCGTCTGCGCCGTCCAGCAGCAGCAGCAGCTCTGCGCCGTCGTCGTCCTCGTCGTCTGCGCCGTCCAGCAGCAGCAGCAGCTCTGCGCCGTCGTCATCCTCGTCGTCTGCGCCGTCCAGCAGCAGCAGCAGCTCTGCGCCGTCGTCATCCTCGTCGTCTGCGCCGTCCAGCAGCAGCAGCAGCTCTGCGCCGTCGTCATCCTCGTCGTCTGCGCCGTCCAGCAGCAGCAGCAGCTCTGCGCCGTCGTCATCCTCGTCGTCTGCGCCGTCCAGCAGCAGCAGCAGCTCTGCGCCGTCGTCATCCTCGTCGTCTGCGCCGTCCAGCAGCAGCAGCAGCTCTGCGCCGTCGTCGTCCTCGTCGTCTGCGCCGTCCAGCAGCAGCAGCAGCTCTGCGCCGTCGTCGTCCTCGTCGTCTGCGCCGTCCAGCAGCAGCAGCAGCTCTGCGCCGTCGTCATCCTCGTCGTCTGCGCCGTCCAGCAGCAGCAGCAGCTCTGCGCCGTCGTCGTCCTCGTCGTCTGCGCCGTCCAGCAGCAGCAGCAGCTCTGCGCCGTCGTCGTCCTCGTCGTCTGCGCCGTCCAGCAGCAGCAGCTCTGCGCCGTCGTCGTCCTCGTCGTCTGCGCCGTCCAGCAGCAGCAGCAGCTCTGCGCCGTCGTCGTCCTCGTCGTCTGCGCCGTCCAGCAGCAGCAGCAGCTCTGCGCCGTCGTCATCCTCGTCGTCTGCGCCGTCCAGCAGCAGCAGCAGCTCTGCGCCGTCGTCGTCCTCGTCGTCTGCGCCGTCCAGCAGCAGCAGCAGCTCTGCGCCGTCGTCATCCTCGTCGTCTGCGCCGTCCAGCAGCAGCAGCAGCTCTGCGCCGTCGTCATCCTCGTCGTCTGCGCCGTCCAGCAGCAGCAGCAGCTCTGCGCCGTCGTCATCCTCGTCGTCTGCGCCGTCCAGCAGCAGCAGCAGCTCTGCGCCGTCGTCGTCCTCGTCGTCTGCGCCGTCCAGCAGCAGCAGCAGCTCTGCGCCGTCGTCGTCCTCGTCGTCTGCGCCGTCCAGCAGCAGCAGCAGCTCTGCGCCGTCGTCGTCCTCGTCGTCTGCGCCGTCCAGCAGCAGCAGCAGCTCTGCGCCGTCGTCATCCTCGTCGTCTGCGCCGTCCAGCAGCAGCAGCAGCTCTGCGCCGTCGTCATCCTCGTCGTCTGCGCCGTCCAGCAGCAGCAGCAGCTCTGCGCCGTCGTCATCCTCGTCGTCTGCGCCGTCCAGCAGCAGCAGCAGCTCTGCGCCGTCGTCATCCTCGTCGTCTGCGCCGTCCAGCAGCAGCAGCAGCTCTGCGCCGTCGTCATCCTCGTCGTCTGCGCCGTCCAGCAGCAGCAGCAGCTCTGCGCCGTCGTCGTCCTCGTCGTCTGCGCCGTCCAGCAGCAGCAGCAGCTCTGCGCCGTCGTCATCCTCGTCGTCTGCGCCGTCCAGCAGCAGCAGCAGCTCTGCGCCGTCGTCGTCCTCGTCGTCTGCGCCGTCCAGCAGCAGCAGCAGCTCTGCGCCGTCGTCATCCTCGTCGTCTGCGCCGTCCAGCAGCAGCAGCAGCTCTGCGCCGTCGTCGTCCTCGTCGTCTGCGCCGTCCAGCAGCAGCAGCAGCTCTGCGCCGTCGTCATCCTCGTCGTCTGCGCCGTCCAGCAGCAGCAGCAGCTCTGCGCCGTCGTCGTCCTCGTCGTCTGCGCCGTCCAGCAGCAGCAGCAGCTCTGCGCCGTCGTCGTCCTCGTCGTCTGCGCCGTCCAGCAGCAGCAGCAGCTCTGCGCCGTCGTCATCCTCGTCGTCTGCGCCGTCCAGCAGCAGCAGCAGCTCTGCGCCGTCGTCGTCCTCGTCGTCTGCGCCGTCCAGCAGCAGCAGCAGCTCTGCGCCGTCGTCGTCCTCGTCGTCTGCGCCGTCCAGCAGCAGCAGCAGCTCTGCGCCGTCGTCATCCTCGTCGTCTGCGCCGTCCAGCAGCAGCAGCAGCTCTGCGCCGTCGTCATCCTCGTCGTCTGCGCCGTCCAGCAGCAGCAGCAGCTCTGCGCCGTCGTCGTCCTCGTCGTCTGCGCCGTCCAGCAGCAGCAGCAGCTCTGCGCCGTCGTCATCCTCGTCATCTGCGCCGTCCAGCAGCAGCAGCAGCTCTGCGCCGTCGTCGTCCTCGTCGTCTGCGCCGTCCAGCAGCAGCAGCAGCTCTGCGCCGTCGTCATCCTCGTCGTCTGCGCCGTCCAGCAGCAGCAGCAGCTCTGCGCCGTCGTCATCCTCGTCGTCTGCGCCGTCCAGCAGCAGCAGCAGCTCTGCGCCGTCGTCGTCCTCGTCGTCTGCGCCGTCCAGCAGCAGCAGCAGCTCTGCGCCGTCGTCATCCTCGTCGTCTGCGCCGTCCAGCAGCAGCAGCAGCTCTGCGCCGTCGTCATCCTCGTCGTCTGCGCCGTCCAGCAGCAGCAGCAGCTCTGCGCCGTCGTCGTCCTCGTCGTCTGCGCCGTCCAGCAGCAGCAGCAGCTCTGCGCCGTCGTCGTCCTCGTCGTCTGCGCCGTCCAGCAGCAGCAGCAGCTCTGCGCCGTCGTCATCCTCGTCGTCTGCGCCGTCCAGCAGCAGCAGCAGCTCTGCGCCGTCGTCGTCCTCGTCGTCTGCGCCGTCCAGCAGCAGCAGCAGCTCTGCGCCGTCGTCATCCTCGTCGTCTGCGCCGTCCAGCAGCAGCAGCAGCTCTGCGCCGTCGTCATCCTCGTCGTCTGCGCCGTCCAGCAGCAGCAGCAGCTCTGCGCCGTCGTCATCCTCGTCGTCTGCGCCGTCCAGCAGCAGCAGCAGCTCTGCGCCGTCGTCGTCCTCGTCGTCTGCGCCGTCCAGCAGCAGCAGCAGCTCTGCGCCGTCGTCATCCTCGTCGTCTGCGCCGTCCAGCAGCAGCAGCAGCTCTGCGCCGTCGTCGTCCTCGTCGTCTGCGCCGTCCAGCAGCAGCAGCAGCTCTGCGCCGTCGTCATCCTCGTCGTCTGCGCCGTCCAGCAGCAGCAGCAGCTCTGCGCCGTCGTCATCCTCGTCGTCTGCGCCGTCCAGCAGCAGCAGCAGCTCTGCGCCGTCGTCATCCTCGTCGTCTGCGCCGTCCAGCAGCAGCAGCAGCTCTGCGCCGTCGTCATCCTCGTCGTCTGCGCCGTCCAGCAGCAGCAGCAGCTCTGCGCCGTCGTCATCCTCGTCGTCTGCGCCGTCCAGCAGCAGCAGCAGCTCTGCGCCGTCGTCATCCTCGTCGTCTGCGCCGTCCAGCAGCAGCAGCAGCTCTGCGCCGTCGTCATCCTCGTCGTCTGCGCCGTCCAGCAGCAGCAGCAGCTCTGCGCCGTCGTCATCCTCGTCGTCTGCGCCGTCCAGCAGCAGCAGCAGCTCTGCGCCGTCGTCGTCCTCGTCGTCTGCGCCGTCCAGCAGCAGCAGCAGCTCTGCGCCGTCGTCGTCCTCGTCGTCTGCGCCGTCCAGCAGCAGCAGCAGCTCTGCGCCGTCGTCATCCTCGTCGTCTGCGCCGTCCAGCAGCAGCAGCAGCTCTGCGCCGTCGTCGTCCTCGTCGTCTGCGCCGTCCAGCAGCAGCAGCAGCTCTGCGCCGTCGTCGTCCTCGTCGTCTGCGCCGTCCAGCAGCAGCAGCAGCTCTGCGCCGTCGTCGTCCTCGTCGTCTGCGCCGTCCAGCAGCAGCAGCAGCTCTGCGCCGTCGTCATCCTCGTCGTCTGCGCCGTCCAGCAGCAGCAGCAGCTCTGCGCCGTCGTCATCCTCGTCGTCTGCGCCGTCCAGCAGCAGCAGCAGCTCTGCGCCGTCGTCGTCCTCGTCGTCTGCGCCGTCCAGCAGCAGCAGCAGCTCTGCGCCGTCGTCATCCTCGTCGTCTGCGCCGTCCAGCAGCAGCAGCAGCTCTGCGCCGTCGTCGTCCTCGTCGTCTGCGCCGTCCAGCAGCAGCAGCAGCTCTGCGCCGTCGTCATCCTCGTCGTCTGCGCCGTCCAGCAGCAGCAGCAGCTCTGCGCCGTCGTCGTCCTCGTCGTCTGCGCCGTCCAGCAGCAGCAGCAGCTCTGCGCCGTCGTCGTCCTCGTCGTCTGCGCCGTCCAGCAGCAGCAGCAGCTCTGCGCCGTCGTCATCCTCGTCGTCTGCGCCGTCCAGCAGCAGCAGCAGCTCTGCGCCGTCGTCGTCCTCGTCGTCTGCGCCGTCCAGCAGCAGCAGCAGCTCTGCGCCGTCGTCATCCTCGTCGTCTGCGCCGTCCAGCAGCAGCAGCAGCTCTGCGCCGTCGTCATCCTCGTCGTCTGCGCCGTCCAGCAGCAGCAGCAGCTCTGCGCCGTCGTCATCCTCGTCGTCTGCGCCGTCCAGCAGCAGCAGCAGCTCTGCGCCGTCGTCATCCTCGTCGTCTGCGCCGTCCAGCAGCAGCAGCAGCTCTGCGCCGTCGTCGTCCTCGTCGTCTGCGCCGTCCAGCAGCAGCAGCAGCTCTGCGCCGTCGTCATCCTCGTCGTCTGCGCCGTCCAGCAGCAGCAGCAGCTCTGCGCCGTCGTCATCCTCGTCGTCTGCGCCGTCCAGCAGCAGCAGCAGCTCTGCGCCGTCGTCATCCTCGTCGTCTGCGCCGTCCAGCAGCAGCAGCAGCTCTGCGCCGTCGTCGTCCTCGTCGTCTGCGCCGTCCAGCAGCAGCAGCAGCTCTGCGCCGTCGTCGTCCTCGTCGTCTGCGCCGTCCAGCAGCAGCAGCAGCTCTGCGCCGTCGTCGTCCTCGTCGTCTGCGCCGTCCAGCAGCAGCAGCAGCTCTGCGCCGTCGTCGTCCTCGTCGTCTGCGCCGTCCAGCAGCAGCAGCAGCTCTGCGCCGTCGTCATCCTCGTCGTCTGCGCCGTCCAGCAGCAGCAGCAGCTCTGCGCCGTCGTCGTCCTCGTCATCTGCGCCGTCCAGCAGCAGCAGCAGCTCTGCGCCGTCGTCGTCCTCGTCGTCTGCGCCGTCCAGCAGCAGCAGCAGCTCTGCGCCGTCGTCGTCCTCGTCGTCTGCGCCGTCCAGCAGCAGCAGCAGCTCTGCGCCGTCGTCATCCTCGTCGTCTGCGCCGTCCAGCAGCAGCAGCAGCTCTGCGCCGTCGTCGTCCTCGTCGTCTGCGCCGTCCAGCAGCAGCAGCAGCTCTGCGCCGTCGTCATCCTCGTCGTCTGCGCCGTCCAGCAGCAGCAGCAGCTCTGCGCCGTCGTCGTCCTCGTCGTCTGCGCCGTCCAGCAGCAGCAGCAGCTCTGCGCCGTCGTCGTCCTCGTCGTCTGCGCCGTCCAGCAGCAGCAGCAGCTCTGCGCCGTCGTCATCCTCGTCGTCTGCGCCGTCCAGCAGCAGCAGCAGCTCTGCGCCGTCGTCGTCCTCGTCGTCTGCGCCGTCCAGCAGCAGCAGCAGCTCTGCGCCGTCGTCATCCTCGTCGTCTGCGCCGTCCAGCAGCAGCAGCAGCTCTGCGCCGTCGTCGTCCTCGTCGTCTGCGCCGTCCAGCAGCAGCAGCAGCTCTGCGCCGTCGTCGTCCTCGTCGTCTGCGCCGTCCAGCAGCAGCAGCAGCTCTGCGCCGTCGTCGTCCTCGTCGTCTGCGCCGTCCAGCAGCAGCAGCAGCTCTGCGCCGTCGTCGTCCTCGTCGTCTGCGCCGTCCAGCAGCAGCAGCAGCTCTGCGCCGTCGTCGTCCTCGTCGTCTGCGCCGTCCAGCAGCAGCAGCAGCTCTGCGCCGTCGTCATCCTCGTCGTCTGCGCCGTCCAGCAGCAGCAGCAGCTCTGCGCCGTCGTCGTCCTCGTCGTCTGCGCCGTCCAGCAGCAGCAGCAGCTCTGCGCCGTCGTCGTCCTCGTCGTCTGCGCCGTCCAGCAGCAGCAGCAGCTCTGCGCCGTCGTCATCCTCGTCGTCTGCGCCGTCCAGCAGCAGCAGCAGCTCTGCGCCGTCGTCATCCTCGTCGTCTGCGCCGTCCAGCAGCAGCAGCAGCTCTGCGCCGTCGTCGTCCTCGTCGTCTGCGCCGTCCAGCAGCAGCAGCAGCTCTGCGCCGTCGTCGTCCTCGTCGTCTGCGCCGTCCAGCAGCAGCAGCAGCTCTGCGCCGTCGTCGTCCTCGTCGTCTGCGCCGTCCAGCAGCAGCAGCAGCTCTGCGCCGTCGTCATCCTCGTCGTCTGCGCCGTCCAGCAGCAGCAGCAGCTCTGCGCCGTCGTCATCCTCGTCGTCTGCGCCGTCCAGCAGCAGCAGCAGCTCTGCGCCGTCGTCATCCTCGTCGTCTGCGCCGTCCAGCAGCAGCAGCAGCTCTGCGCCGTCGTCGTCCTCGTCGTCTGCGCCGTCCAGCAGCAGCAGCAGCTCTGCGCCGTCGTCATCCTCGTCGTCTGCGCCGTCCAGCAGCAGCAGCAGCTCTGCGCCGTCGTCGTCCTCGTCATCTGCGCCGTCCAGCAGCAGCAGCAGCTCTGCGCCGTCGTCATCCTCGTCGTCTGCGCCGTCCAGCAGCAGCAGCAGCTCTGCGCCGTCGTCATCCTCGTCGTCTGCGCCGTCCAGCAGCAGCAGCAGCAGCTCTGCGCCGTCGTCGTCCTCGTCGTCTGCGCCGTCCAGCAGCAGCAGCAGCTCTGCGCCGTCGTCATCCTCGTCGTCTGCGCCGTCCAGCAGCAGCAGCAGCTCTGCGCCGTCGTCGTCCTCGTCGTCTGCGCCGTCCAGCAGCAGCAGCAGCTCTGCGCCGTCGTCGTCCTCGTCGTCTGCGCCGTCCAGCAGCAGCAGCAGCTCTGCGCCGTCGTCGTCCTCGTCGTCTGCGCCGTCCAGCAGCAGCAGCAGCTCTGCGCCGTCGTCGTCCTCGTCGTCTGCGCCGTCCAGCAGCAGCAGCAGCTCTGCGCCGTCGTCGTCCTCGTCATCTGCGCCGTCCAGCAGCAGCAGCAGCTCTGCGCCGTCGTCATCCTCGTCGTCTGCGCCGTCCAGCAGCAGCAGCAGCTCTGCGCCGTCGTCGTCCTCGTCGTCTGCGCCGTCCAGCAGCAGCAGCAGCTCTGCGCCGTCGTCGTCCTCGTCGTCTGCGCCGTCCAGCAGCAGCAGCAGCTCTGCGCCGTCGTCATCCTCGTCGTCTGCGCCGTCCAGCAGCAGCAGCAGCTCTGCGCCGTCGTCGTCCTCGTCATCTGCGCCGTCCAGCAGCAGCAGCAGCTCTGCGCCGTCGTCATCCTCGTCGTCTGCGCCGTCCAGCAGCAGCAGCAGCTCTGCGCCGTCGTCGTCCTCGTCGTCTGCGCCGTCCAGCAGCAGCAGCAGCTCTGCGCCGTCGTCGTCCTCGTCGTCTGCGCCGTCCAGCAGCAGCAGCAGCTCTGCGCCGTCGTCATCCTCGTCGTCTGCGCCGTCCAGCAGCAGCAGCAGCTCTGCGCCGTCGTCGTCCTCGTCGTCTGCGCCGTCCAGCAGCAGCAGCAGCTCTGCGCCGTCGTCGTCCTCGTCATCTGCGCCGTCCAGCAGCAGCAGCAGCTCTGCGCCGTCGTCGTCCTCGTCGTCTGCGCCGTCCAGCAGCAGCAGCAGCTCTGCGCCGTCGTCGTCCTCGTCGTCTGCGCCGTCCAGCAGCAGCAGCAGCAGCTCTGCGCCGTCGTCATCCTCGTCGTCTGCGCCGTCCAGCAGCAGCAGCAGCTCTGCGCCGTCGTCGTCCTCGTCGTCTGCGCCGTCCAGCAGCAGCAGCAGCTCTGCGCCGTCGTCGTCCTCGTCGTCTGCGCCGTCCAGCAGCAGCAGCAGCTCTGCGCCGTCGTCGTCCTCGTCGTCTGCGCCGTCCAGCAGCAGCAGCAGCTCTGCGCCGTCGTCGTCCTCGTCGTCTGCGCCGTCCAGCAGCAGCAGCAGCTCTGCGCCGTCGTCGTCCTCGTCGTCTGCGCCGTCCAGCAGCAGCAGCAGCTCTGCGCCGTCGTCGTCCTCGTCGTCTGCGCCGTCCAGCAGCAGCAGCAGCTCTGCGCCGTCGTCGTCCTCGTCGTCTGCGCCGTCCAGCAGCAGCAGCAGCTCTGCGCCGTCGTCATCCTCGTCGTCTGCGCCGTCCAGCAGCAGCAGCAGCTCTGCGCCGTCGTCATCCTCGTCGTCTGCGCCGTCCAGCAGCAGCAGCAGCTCTGCGCCGTCGTCGTCCTCGTCGTCTGCGCCGTCCAGCAGCAGCAGCAGCTCTGCGCCGTCGTCGTCCTCGTCGTCTGCGCCGTCCAGCAGCAGCAGCAGCTCTGCGCCGTCGTCATCCTCGTCGTCTGCGCCGTCCAGCAGCAGCAGCAGCTCTGCGCCGTCGTCGTCCTCGTCGTCTGCGCCGTCCAGCAGCAGCAGCAGCTCTGCGCCGTCGTCATCCTCGTCGTCTGCGCCGTCCAGCAGCAGCAGCAGCTCTGCGCCGTCGTCGTCCTCGTCGTCTGCGCCGTCCAGCAGCAGCAGCAGCTCTGCGCCGTCGTCATCCTCGTCGTCTGCGCCGTCCAGCAGCAGCAGCAGCTCTGCGCCGTCGTCGTCCTCGTCATCTGCGCCGTCCAGCAGCAGCAGCAGCTCTGCGCCGTCGTCATCCTCGTCGTCTGCGCCGTCCAGCAGCAGCAGCAGCTCTGCGCCGTCGTCGTCCTCGTCGTCTGCGCCGTCCAGCAGCAGCAGCAGCTCTGCGCCGTCGTCGTCCTCGTCATCTGCGCCGTCCAGCAGCAGCAGCAGCTCTGCGCCGTCGTCGTCCTCGTCGTCTGCGCCGTCCAGCAGCAGCAGCAGCTCTGCGCCGTCGTCGTCCTCGTCGTCTGCGCCGTCCAGCAGCAGCAGCAGCTCTGCGCCGTCGTCGTCCTCGTCGTCTGCGCCGTCCAGCAGCAGCAGCAGCTCTGCGCCGTCGTCGTCCTCGTCGTCTGCGCCGTCCAGCAGCAGCAGCAGCTCTGCGCCGTCGTCATCCTCGTCGTCTGCGCCGTCCAGCAGCAGCAGCAGCTCTGCGCCGTCGTCGTCCTCGTCGTCTGCGCCGTCCAGCAGCAGCAGCAGCTCTGCGCCGTCGTCGTCCTCGTCATCTGCGCCGTCCAGCAGCAGCAGCAGCTCTGCGCCGTCGTCGTCCTCGTCGTCTGCGCCGTCCAGCAGCAGCAGCAGCTCTGCGCCGTCGTCATCCTCGTCGTCTGCGCCGTCCAGCAGCAGCAGCAGCTCTGCGCCGTCGTCGTCCTCGTCGTCTGCGCCGTCCAGCAGCAGCAGCAGCTCTGCGCCGTCGTCATCCTCGTCGTCTGCGCCGTCCAGCAGCAGCAGCAGCTCTGCGCCGTCGTCGTCCTCGTCGTCTGCGCCGTCCAGCAGCAGCAGCAGCTCTGCGCCGTCGTCGTCCTCGTCGTCTGCGCCGTCCAGCAGCAGCAGCAGCTCTGCGCCGTCGTCGTCCTCGTCGTCTGCGCCGTCCAGCAGCAGCAGCAGCTCTGCGCCGTCGTCGTCCTCGTCGTCTGCGCCGTCCAGCAGCAGCAGCAGCTCTGCGCCGTCGTCATCCTCGTCGTCTGCGCCGTCCAGCAGCAGCAGCAGCAGCTCTGCGCCGTCGTCGTCCTCGTCGTCTGCGCCGTCCAGCAGCAGCAGCAGCTCTGCGCCGTCGTCGTCCTCGTCATCTGCGCCGTCCAGCAGCAGCAGCAGCTCTGCGCCGTCGTCGTCCTCGTCGTCTGCGCCGTCCAGCAGCAGCAGCAGCTCTGCGCCGTCGTCATCCTCGTCGTCTGCGCCGTCCAGCAGCAGCAGCAGCTCTGCGCCGTCGTCATCCTCGTCATCTGCGCCGTCCAGCAGCAGCAGCAGCTCTGCGCCGTCGTCATCCTCGTCGTCTGCGCCGTCCAGCAGCAGCAGCAGCTCTGCGCCGTCGTCGTCCTCGTCGTCTGCGCCGTCCAGCAGCAGCAGCAGCTCTGCGCCGTCGTCGTCCTCGTCGTCTGCGCCGTCCAGCAGCAGCAGCAGCTCTGCGCCGTCGTCGTCCTCGTCGTCTGCGCCGTCCAGCAGCAGCAGCAGCTCTGCGCCGTCGTCGTCCTCGTCGTCTGCGCCGTCCAGCAGCAGCAGCAGCTCTGCGCCGTCGTCGTCCTCGTCGTCTGCGCCGTCCAGCAGCAGCAGCAGCTCTGCGCCGTCGTCATCCTCGTCGTCTGCGCCGTCCAGCAGCGCAGCAGCAGCTCTGCGCCGTCGTCGTCCTCGTCGTCTGCGCCGTCCAGCAGCAGCAGCAGCTCTGCGCCGTCGTCGTCCTCGTCATCTGCGCCGTCCAGCAGCAGCAGCAGCTCTGCGCCGTCGTCGTCCTCGTCGTCTGCGCCGTCCAGCAGCAGCAGCAGCTCTGCGCCGTCGTCGTCCTCGTCGTCTGCGCCGTCCAGCAGCAGCAGCAGCTCTGCGCCGTCGTCATCCTCGTCGTCTGCGCCGTCCAGCGCAGCAGCAGCAGCTCTGCGCCGTCGTCATCCTCGTCGTCTGCGCCGTCCAGCAGCAGCAGCAGCTCTGCGCCGTCGTCGTCCTCGTCGTCTGCGCCGTCCAGCAGCAGCAGCAGCTCTGCGCCGTCGTCGTCCTCGTCATCTGCGCCGTCCAGCAGCAGCAGCAGCTCTGCGCCGTCGTCGTCCTCGTCGTCTGCGCCGTCCAGCAGCAGCAGCAGCTCTGCGCCGTCGTCATCCTCGTCGTCTGCGCCGTCCAGCAGCAGCAGCAGCTCTGCGCCGTCGTCGTCCTCGTCGTCTGCGCCGTCCAGCAGCAGCAGCAGCTCTGCGCCGTCGTCGTCCTCGTCGTCTGCGCCGTCCAGCAGCAGCAGCAGCTCTGCGCCGTCGTCATCCTCGTCGTCTGCGCCGTCCAGCAGCAGCAGCAGCTCTGCGCCGTCGTCATCCTCGTCGTCTGCGCCGTCCAGCAGCAGCAGCAGCTCTGCGCCGTCGTCGTCCTCGTCGTCTGCGCCGTCCAGCAGCAGCAGCAGCTCTGCGCCGTCGTCGTCCTCGTCGTCTGCGCCGTCCAGCAGCAGCAGCAGCTCTGCGCCGTCGTCGTCCTCGTCGTCTGCGCCGTCCAGCAGCAGCAGCAGCTCTGCGCCGTCGTCGTCCTCGTCGTCTGCGCCGTCCAGCAGCAGCAGCAGCTCTGCGCCGTCGTCATCCTCGTCGTCTGCGCCGTCCAGCAGCAGCAGCAGCTCTGCGCCGTCGTCGTCCTCGTCGTCTGCGCCGTCCAGCAGCAGCAGCAGCTCTGCGCCGTCGTCGTCCTCGTCGTCTGCGCCGTCCAGCAGCAGCAGCAGCTCTGCGCCGTCGTCGTCCTCGTCATCTGCGCCGTCCAGCAGCAGCAGCAGCTCTGCGCCGTCGTCGTCCTCGTCGTCTGCGCCGTCCAGCAGCAGCAGCAGCTCTGCGCCGTCGTCGTCCTCGTCGTCTGCGCCGTCCAGCAGCAGCAGCAGCTCTGCGCCGTCGTCATCCTCGTCGTCTGCGCCGTCCAGCAGCAGCAGCAGCTCTGCGCCGTCGTCGTCCTCGTCGTCTGCGCCGTCCAGCAGCAGCAGCAGCTCTGCGCCGTCGTCGTCCTCGTCGTCTGCGCCGTCCAGCAGCAGCAGCAGCTCTGCGCCGTCGTCATCCTCGTCGTCTGCGCCGTCCAGCAGCAGCAGCAGCTCTGCGCCGTCGTCATCCTCGTCGTCTGCGCCGTCCAGCAGCAGCAGCAGCTCTGCGCCGTCGTCGTCCTCGTCGTCTGCGCCGTCCAGCAGCAGCAGCAGCTCTGCGCCGTCGTCGTCCTCGTCGTCTGCGCCGTCCAGCAGCAGCAGCAGCTCTGCGCCGTCGTCGTCCTCGTCGTCTGCGCCGTCCAGCAGCAGCAGCAGCTCTGCGCCGTCGTCATCCTCGTCGTCTGCGCCGTCCAGCAGCAGCAGCAGCTCTGCGCCGTCGTCGTCCTCGTCGTCTGCGCCGTCCAGCAGCAGCAGCAGCTCTGCGCCGTCGTCGTCCTCGTCGTCTGCGCCGTCCAGCAGCAGCAGCAGCTCTGCGCCGTCGTCGTCCTCGTCATCTGCGCCGTCCAGCAGCAGCAGCAGCTCTGCGCCGTCGTCATCCTCGTCGTCTGCGCCGTCCAGCAGCAGCAGCAGCTCTGCGCCGTCGTCATCCTCGTCGTCTGCGCCGTCCAGCAGCAGCAGCAGCTCTGCGCCGTCGTCGTCCTCGTCGTCTGCGCCGTCCAGCAGCAGCAGCAGCTCTGCGCCGTCGTCATCCTCGTCGTCTGCGCCGTCCAGCAGCAGCAGCAGCTCTGCGCCGTCGTCGTCCTCGTCGTCTGCGCCGTCCAGCAGCAGCAGCAGCTCTGCGCCGTCGTCGTCCTCGTCGTCTGCGCCGTCCAGCAGCAGCAGCAGCTCTGCGCCGTCGTCGTCCTCGTCGTCTGCGCCGTCCAGCAGCAGCAGCAGCTCTGCGCCGTCGTCGTCCTCGTCGTCTGCGCCGTCCAGCAGCAGCAGCAGCTCTGCGCCGTCGTCGTCCTCGTCGTCTGCGCCGTCCAGCAGCAGCAGCAGCTCTGCGCCGTCGTCGTCCTCGTCGTCTGCGCCGTCCAGCAGCAGCAGCAGCTCTGCGCCGTCGTCGTCCTCGTCGTCTGCGCCGTCCAGCAGCAGCAGCAGCTCTGCGCCGTCGTCGTCCTCGTCGTCTGCGCCGTCCAGCAGCAGCAGCAGCTCTGCGCCGTCGTCGTCCTCGTCATCTGCGCCGTCCAGCAGCAGCAGCAGCTCTGCGCCGTCGTCGTCCTCGTCGTCTGCGCCGTCCAGCAGCAGCAGCAGCTCTGCGCCGTCGTCGTCCTCGTCGTCTGCGCCGTCCAGCAGCAGCAGCAGCTCTGCGCCGTCGTCGTCCTCGTCATCTGCGCCGTCCAGCAGCAGCAGCAGCTCTGCGCCGTCGTCGTCCTCGTCGTCTGCGCCGTCCAGCAGCAGCAGCAGCTCTGCGCCGTCGTCGTCCTCGTCGTCTGCGCCGTCCAGCAGCAGCAGCAGCTCTGCGCCGTCGTCGTCCTCGTCGTCTGCGCCGTCCAGCAGCAGCAGCAGCTCTGCGCCGTCGTCGTCCTCGTCGTCTGCGCCGTCCAGCAGCAGCAGCAGCTCTGCGCCGTCGTCGTCCTCGTCGTCTGCGCCGTCCAGCAGCAGCAGCAGCTCTGCGCCGTCGTCGTCCTCGTCGTCTGCGCCGTCCAGCAGCAGCAGCAGCTCTGCGCCGTCGTCGTCCTCGTCGTCTGCGCCGTCCAGCAGCAGCAGCAGCTCTGCGCCGTCGTCGTCCTCGTCATCTGCGCCGTCCAGCAGCAGCAGCAGCTCTGCGCCGTCGTCGTCCTCGTCGTCTGCGCCGTCCAGCAGCAGCAGCAGCTCTGCGCCGTCGTCGTCCTCGTCGTCTGCGCCGTCCAGCAGCAGCAGCAGCTCTGCGCCGTCGTCATCCTCGTCGTCTGCGCCGTCCAGCAGCAGCAGCAGCTCTGCGCCGTCGTCATCCTCGTCGTCTGCGCCGTCCAGCAGCAGCAGCAGCTCTGCGCCGTCGTCGTCCTCGTCGTCTGCGCCGTCCAGCAGCAGCAGCAGCTCTGCGCCGTCGTCATCCTCGTCGTCTGCGCCGTCCAGCAGCAGCAGCAGCTCTGCGCCGTCGTCGTCCTCGTCGTCTGCGCCGTCCAGCAGCAGCAGCAGCTCTGCGCCGTCGTCGTCCTCGTCGTCTGCGCCGTCCAGCAGCAGCAGCAGCTCTGCGCCGTCGTCGTCCTCGTCGTCTGCGCCGTCCAGCAGCAGCAGCAGCTCTGCGCCGTCGTCGTCCTCGTCATCTGCGCCGTCCAGCAGCAGCAGCAGCTCTGCGCCGTCGTCGTCCTCGTCGTCTGCGCCGTCCAGCAGCAGCAGCAGCTCTGCGCCGTCGTCGTCCTCGTCGTCTGCGCCGTCCAGCAGCAGCAGCAGCTCTGCGCCGTCGTCGTCCTCGTCGTCTGCGCCGTCCAGCAGCAGCAGCAGCTCTGCGCCGTCGTCGTCCTCGTCGTCTGCGCCGTCCAGCAGCAGCAGCAGCTCTGCGCCGTCGTCGTCCTCGTCGTCTGCGCCGTCCAGCAGCAGCAGCAGCTCTGCGCCGTCGTCGTCCTCGTCGTCTGCGCCGTCCAGCAGCAGCAGCAGCTCTGCGCCGTCGTCGTCCTCGTCGTCTGCGCCGTCCAGCAGCAGCAGCAGCTCTGCGCCGTCGTCATCCTCGTCGTCTGCGCCGTCCAGCAGCAGCAGCAGCTCTGCGCCGTCGTCGTCCTCGTCGTCTGCGCCGTCCAGCAGCAGCAGCAGCTCTGCGCCGTCGTCGTCCTCGTCGTCTGCGCCGTCCAGCAGCAGCAGCAGCTCTGCGCCGTCGTCGTCCTCGTCGTCTGCGCCGTCCAGCAGCAGCAGCAGCTCTGCGCCGTCGTCGTCCTCGTCGTCTGCGCCGTCCAGCAGCAGCAGCAGCTCTGCGCCGTCGTCGTCCTCGTCGTCTGCGCCGTCCAGCAGCAGCAGCAGCTCTGCGCCGTCGTCATCCTCGTCGTCTGCGCCGTCCAGCAGCAGCAGCAGCTCTGCGCCGTCGTCGTCCTCGTCGTCTGCGCCGTCCAGCAGCAGCAGCAGCTCTGCGCCGTCGTCGTCCTCGTCGTCTGCGCCGTCCAGCAGCAGCAGCAGCTCTGCGCCGTCGTCGTCCTCGTCGTCTGCGCCGTCCAGCAGCAGCAGCAGCTCTGCGCCGTCGTCGTCCTCGTCGTCTGCGCCGTCCAGCAGCAGCAGCAGCTCTGCGCCGTCGTCGTCCTCGTCGTCTGCGCCGTCCAGCAGCAGCAGCAGCTCTGCGCCGTCGTCGTCCTCGTCGTCTGCGCCGTCCAGCAGCAGCAGCAGCTCTGCGCCGTCGTCGTCCTCGTCGTCTGCGCCGTCCAGCAGCAGCAGCAGCTCTGCGCCGTCGTCATCCTCGTCGTCTGCGCCGTCCAGCAGCAGCAGCAGCTCTGCGCCGTCGTCGTCCTCGTCGTCTGCGCCGTCCAGCAGCAGCAGCAGCTCTGCGCCGTCGTCGTCCTCGTCGTCTGCGCCGTCCAGCAGCAGCAGCAGCTCTGCGCCGTCGTCGTCCTCGTCGTCTGCGCCGTCCAGCAGCAGCAGCAGCTCTGCGCCGTCGTCGTCCTCGTCGTCTGCGCCGTCCAGCAGCAGCAGCAGCTCTGCGCCGTCGTCGTCCTCGTCGTCTGCGCCGTCCAGCAGCAGCAGCAGCTCTGCGCCGTCGTCGTCCTCGTCGTCTGCGCCGTCCAGCAGCAGCAGCAGCTCTGCGCCGTCGTCGTCCTCGTCGTCTGCGCCGTCCAGCAGCAGCAGCAGCTCTGCGCCGTCGTCGTCCTCGTCGTCTGCGCCGTCCAGCAGCAGCAGCAGCTCTGCGCCGTCGTCGTCCTCGTCGTCTGCGCCGTCCAGCAGCAGCAGCAGCTCTGCGCCGTCGTCGTCCTCGTCGTCTGCGCCGTCCAGCAGCAGCAGCAGCTCTGCGCCGTCGTCGTCCTCGTCGTCTGCGCCGTCCAGCAGCAGCAGCAGCTCTGCGCCGTCGTCGTCCTCGTCGTCTGCGCCGTCCAGCAGCAGCAGCAGCTCTGCGCCGTCGTCATCCTCGTCGTCTGCGCCGTCCAGCAGCAGCAGCAGCTCTGCGCCGTCGTCGTCCTCGTCATCTGCGCCGTCCAGCAGCAGCAGCAGCTCTGCGCCGTCGTCGTCCTCGTCGTCTGCGCCGTCCAGCAGCAGCAGCAGCTCTGCGCCGTCGTCGTCCTCGTCGTCTGCGCCGTCCAGCAGCAGCAGCAGCTCTGCGCCGTCGTCGTCCTCGTCGTCTGCGCCGTCCAGCAGCAGCAGCAGCTCTGCGCCGTCGTCGTCCTCGTCGTCTGCGCCGTCCAGCAGCAGCAGCAGCAGCTCTGCGCCGTCGTCATCCTCGTCGTCTGCGCCGTCCAGCAGCAGCAGCAGCAGCTCTGCGCCGTCGTCGTCCTCGTCGTCTGCGCCGTCCAGCAGCAGCAGCAGCTCTGCGCCGTCGTCGTCCTCGTCGTCTGCGCCGTCCAGCAGCAGCAGCAGCTCTGCGCCGTCGTCGTCCTCGTCGTCTGCGCCGTCCAGCAGCAGCAGCAGCTCTGCGCCGTCGTCATCCTCGTCGTCTGCGCCGTCCAGCAGCAGCAGCAGCTCTGCGCCGTCGTCGTCCTCGTCGTCTGCGCCGTCCAGCAGCAGCAGCAGCTCTGCGCCGTCGTCGTCCTCGTCGTCTGCGCCGTCCAGCAGCAGCAGCAGCTCTGCGCCGTCGTCGTCCTCGTCGTCTGCGCCGTCCAGCAGCAGCAGCAGCTCTGCGCCGTCGTCGTCCTCGTCGTCTGCGCCGTCCAGCAGCGCAGCAGCAGCTCTGCGCCGTCGTCATCCTCGTCGTCTGCGCCGTCCAGCAGCAGCAGCAGCAGCTCTGCGCCGTCGTCGTCCTCGTCGTCTGCGCCGTCCAGCAGCAGCAGCAGCTCTGCGCCGTCGTCGTCCTCGTCGTCTGCGCCGTCCAGCAGCAGCAGCAGCTCTGCGCCGTCGTCGTCCTCGTCGTCTGCGCCGTCCAGCAGCAGCAGCAGCTCTGCGCCGTCGTCGTCCTCGTCGTCTGCGCCGTCCAGCAGCAGCAGCAGCTCTGCGCCGTCGTCGTCCTCGTCGTCTGCGCCGTCCAGCAGCAGCAGCAGCTCTGCGCCGTCGTCATCCTCGTCGTCTGCGCCGTCCAGCAGCAGCAGCAGCTCTGCGCCGTCGTCATCCTCGTCGTCTGCGCCGTCCAGCAGCAGCAGCAGCAGCTCTGCGCCGTCGTCATCCTCGTCGTCTGCGCCGTCCAGCAGCAGCAGCAGCTCTGCGCCGTCGTCGTCCTCGTCGTCTGCGCCGTCCAGCAGCAGCAGCAGCTCTGCGCCGTCGTCATCCTCGTCGTCTGCGCCGTCCAGCAGCAGCAGCAGCTCTGCGCCGTCGTCGTCCTCGTCGTCTGCGCCGTCCAGCAGCAGCAGCAGCTCTGCGCCGTCGTCATCCTCGTCGTCTGCGCCGTCCAGCAGCAGCAGCAGCTCTGCGCCGTCGTCGTCCTCGTCGTCTGCGCCGTCCAGCAGCAGCAGCAGCTCTGCGCCGTCGTCGTCCTCGTCGTCTGCGCCGTCCAGCAGCAGCAGCAGCTCTGCGCCGTCGTCGTCCTCGTCGTCTGCGCCGTCCAGCAGCAGCAGCAGCTCTGCGCCGTCGTCGTCCTCGTCATCTGCGCCGTCCAGCAGCAGCAGCAGCTCTGCGCCGTCGTCGTCCTCGTCGTCTGCGCCGTCCAGCAGCAGCAGCAGCTCTGCGCCGTCGTCGTCCTCGTCGTCTGCGCCGTCCAGCAGCAGCAGCAGCTCTGCGCCGTCGTCGTCCTCGTCGTCTGCGCCGTCCAGCAGCAGCAGCAGCTCTGCGCCGTCGTCGTCCTCGTCGTCTGCGCCGTCCAGCAGCAGCAGCAGCTCTGCGCCGTCGTCATCCTCGTCGTCTGCGCCGTCCAGCAGCAGCAGCAGCTCTGCGCCGTCGTCGTCCTCGTCGTCTGCGCCGTCCAGCAGCAGCAGCAGCTCTGCGCCGTCGTCGTCCTCGTCGTCTGCGCCGTCCAGCAGCAGCAGCAGCTCTGCGCCGTCGTCGTCCTCGTCGTCTGCGCCGTCCAGCAGCAGCAGCAGCTCTGCGCCGTCGTCGTCCTCGTCGTCTGCGCCGTCCAGCAGCAGCAGCAGCTCTGCGCCGTCGTCGTCCTCGTCGTCTGCGCCGTCCAGCAGCAGCAGCAGCTCTGCGCCGTCGTCGTCCTCGTCGTCTGCGCCGTCCAGCAGCAGCAGCAGCTCTGCGCCGTCGTCGTCCTCGTCGTCTGCGCCGTCCAGCAGCAGCAGCAGCTCTGCGCCGTCGTCGTCCTCGTCGTCTGCGCCGTCCAGCAGCAGCAGCAGCTCTGCGCCGTCGTCGTCCTCGTCGTCTGCGCCGTCCAGCAGCAGCAGCAGCTCTGCGCCGTCGTCGTCCTCGTCGTCTGCGCCGTCCAGCAGCAGCAGCAGCTCTGCGCCGTCGTCATCCTCATCGTCTGCGCCGTCCAGCAGCAGCAGCAGCTCTGCGCCGTCGTCGTCCTCGTCGTCTGCGCCGTCCAGCAGCAGCAGCAGCTCTGCGCCGTCGTCGTCCTCGTCGTCTGCGCCGTCCAGCAGCAGCAGCAGCTCTGCGCCGTCGTCGTCCTCGTCGTCTGCGCCGTCCAGCAGCAGCAGCAGCTCTGCGCCGTCGTCGTCCTCGTCGTCTGCGCCGTCCAGCAGCAGCAGCAGCTCTGCGCCGTCGTCATCCTCGTCGTCTGCGCCGTCCAGCAGCAGCAGCAGCAGCTCTGCGCCGTCGTCGTCCTCGTCGTCTGCGCCGTCCAGCAGCAGCAGCAGCTCTGCGCCGTCGTCGTCCTCGTCGTCTGCGCCGTCCAGCAGCAGCAGCAGCTCTGCGCCGTCGTCGTCCTCGTCGTCTGCGCCGTCCAGCAGCAGCAGCAGCTCTGCGCCGTCGTCGTCCTCGTCGTCTGCGCCGTCCAGCAGCAGCAGCAGCTCTGCGCCGTCGTCGTCCTCGTCGTCTGCGCCGTCCAGCAGCAGCAGCAGCAGCTCTGCGCCGTCGTCGTCCTCGTCGTCTGCGCCGTCCAGCAGCAGCAGCAGCTCTGCGCCGTCGTCGTCCTCGTCGTCTGCGCCGTCCAGCAGCAGCAGCAGCTCTGCGCCGTCGTCATCCTCGTCGTCTGCGCCGTCCAGCAGCAGCAGCAGCTCTGCGCCGTCGTCGTCCTCGTCGTCTGCGCCGTCCAGCAGCAGCAGCAGCTCTGCGCCGTCGTCGTCCTCGTCGTCTGCGCCGTCCAGCAGCAGCAGCAGCTCTGCGCCGTCGTCGTCCTCGTCGTCTGCGCCGTCCAGCAGCAGCAGCAGCAGCTCTGCGCCGTCGTCATCCTCGTCATCTGCGCCGTCCAGCAGCAGCAGCAGCAGCTCTGCGCCGTCGTCGTCCTCGTCGTCTGCGCCGTCCAGCAGCAGCAGCAGCTCTGCGCCGTCGTCGTCCTCGTCGTCTGCGCCGTCCAGCAGCAGCAGCAGCTCTGCGCCGTCGTCTTCCTCATCGTCTGAGCCGTCCAGCAGCAGCAGCAGCTCTGCGCCGTCGTCGTCCTCGTCATCTGCGCCGTCCAGCAGCAGCAGCAGCTCTGCGCCGTCGTCGTCCTCGTCGTCTGCGCCGTCCAGCAGCAGCAGCAGCTCTGCGCCGTCGTCGTCCTCGTCGTCTGCGCCGTCCAGCAGCAGCAGCAGCTCTGCGCCGTCGTCATCCTCGTCGTCTGCGCCGTCCAGCAGCAGCAGCAGCTCTGCGCCGTCGTCGTCCTCGTCGTCTGCGCCGTCCAGCAGCAGCAGCAGCTCTGCGCCGTCGTCGTCCTCGTCGTCTGCGCCGTCCAGCAGCAGCAGCAGCTCTGCGCCGTCGTCGTCCTCGTCGTCTGCGCCGTCCAGCAGCAGCAGCAGCTCTGCGCCGTCGTCATCCTCGTCGTCTGCGCCGTCCAGCAGCAGCAGCAGCTCTGCGCCGTCGTCGTCCTCGTCGTCTGCGCCGTCCAGCAGCAGCAGCAGCTCTGCGCCGTCGTCGTCCTCATCGTCTGCGCCGTCCAGCAGCAGCAGCAGCTCTGCGCCGTCGTCATCCTCGTCGTCTGCGCCGTCCAGCAGCAGCAGCAGCTCTGCGCCGTCGTCATCCTCGTCGTCTGCGCCGTCCAGCAGCAGCAGCAGCAGCTCTGCGCCGTCGTCATCCTCGTCGTCTGCGCCGTCCAGCAGCAGCAGCAGCTCTGCGCCGTCGTCATCCTCGTCGTCTGCGCCGTCCAGCAGCAGCAGCAGCTCTGCGCCGTCGTCGTCCTCATCGTCTGCGCCGTCCAGCAGCAGCAGCAGCTCTGCGCCGTCGTCGTCCTCGTCGTCTGCGCCGTCCAGCAGCAGCAGCAGCTCTGCGCCGTCGTCGTCCTCGTCGTCTGCGCCGTCCAGCAGCAGCAGCAGCTCTGCGCCGTCGTCGTCCTCGTCGTCTGCGCCGTCCAGCAGCAGCAGCAGCTCTGCGCCGTCGTCTTCCTCATCGTCTGCGCCGTCCAGCAGCAGCAGCAGCTCTGCGCCGTCGTCGTCCTCGTCGTCTGCGCCGTCCAGCAGCAGCAGCAGCTCTGCGCCGTCGTCATCCTCGTCGTCTGCGCCGTCCAGCAGCAGCAGCAGCTCTGCGCCGTCGTCATCCTCATCGTCTGCGCCGTCCAGCAGCAGCAGCAGCTCTGCGCCGTCGTCGTCCTCGTCGTCTGCGCCGTCCAGCAGCAGCAGCAGCTCTGCGCCGTCGTCATCCTCGTCGTCTGCGCCGTCCAGCAGCAGCAGCAGCTCTGCGCCGTCGTCATCCTCGTCGTCTGCGCCGTCCAGCAGCAGCAGCAGCTCTGCGCCGTCGTCGTCCTCGTCGTCTGCGCCGTCCAGCAGCAGCAGCAGCTCTGCGCCGTCGTCATCCTCGTCGTCTGCGCCGTCCAGCAGCAGCGGGGCTGATGACTGCCATGGAGCGGTGCTTTTCTACACTCCTGAGCAGGTGAAGCACAGTAAGCGTTTCCTAGCCGAGATTGCGGAGGCTTTTGCGGATCATAGTGAGACGTGGAAGTGCTCAAACTTTTGTGTCTGGGATGGTGTGACGTGCCTCGAGAGAGGGTTCTTCTTTGATTTGGGCGGTGTGGTCACTGTGGGCTCACTGCCGGATGTTCCGGAGGACTGTGATGCGGGATCTGTACCGTTACTGAAAATAAGTGCAGGTGGGTCGGACGGCAACGTCTCGCTGAGTGGTTCTCTCCCGAAGACGTGGGCTCTGCTGAAGTCTATAGAGGAAATAGATTTCTCTCATACAGGCGTCAGCGGAACGCTGCCGTCGGAGTGGTCAGCTATGGTGAAGCTGAGGAAGCTGAATTTGGGCAACAATGCGTTGAGTGGTACACTGCCGGCAGGGTGGAGCGACATGATCGCCTTGGAAGAGCTCTATCTGAACGACAACCGCTTCACCGGCAGTGTCCCCCTCGAATGGTTTGTCATGGAGAATCTCAAGATCTTCGACATCTCGAACAACGACTTCGGCGGTTTTCCGATGGGTTTTATGGTGTCGCCGTCGCGCCCACCTTTAAGAGCTGCTGTGCGCGAGGGGCGGAGAGTAGTCAGGTGAAAGCAAGAGCGGATTTTGAACTGCCTTTTTCTTCTCATGTCCGTTGAGGAATTCTTCTGCCGAGGTCACTTCTCATTCTGTTCTCACGTGCTGTCGTGTAACGATTCTTGGATGTTGAGAGATGGACGCTTTGAGACAGTTCTGTCAACGTGAATCCGTGACAGCACGCTGCACACATCATCATCCCCCCTCCCTCATACCTTTCTCCTCCCTTTCTTCTCGTTCTCCCCCCTCCTCTCGTCTACACCCGCCGTCTGCCCCCCCCCCTCTCCCTCTCTCAAGTGTGTTCGTTTATGCCCCCTCCCCTCGTTTTTCCTGTTGACGAAGCCCCATCGCGTCCACTCTTGTGGGTGCGGCCGTCTCTCTCGCCCCCGCCGTTTCCGACATGCCGGTGCTCTCCCTCCCTCTCTTACCGTGGCCCTGCTCGCTGGCCACGTGGAATGGCCAAGGCGTCGCGCCTAATTGCGCTGGCGGCTGCACAACACGTTGGGAATGGCGTGGTCGTGCGTGGGGGTGGCTCACAACTCACGGTGAGCCAGTGCCAGTCTTCGCGGTCGGTCTTTCTTCATCGAGGACCCTCAGCATATTTGTTTCAGAAGTCGCGTTGACCGAGTGCGGCGGCGGCTGGGCGCCTCAGCGCTCCTCCTGCTGTGAGCGCACTTGGGCGCCACCCCCTCCACCCGCCGTTGTGTCTGTGTCTATCTGCGCATCTTCCTAATTTCAGTTCTTGTTTTCAGCGTCACCGTCTCTCTCCCTGGCTAACCCTCTCCTCTCTCCGGCATCGCACCTGCTGCCAAACGCATGGCGTGCATGCATGTGTGCGTGCGCCCACGTCTCATTCTGCGTGTGGCGTCGTTGACTGAGGGAGCATGTCTGGGATGTTTGGTGAGGGGAGCTCATCCTCTGCATCGTGTGAATGCCCCCTCTCTCCTCCAGGCGCGCGCACACACGCCGTCGCCCTCCCCCTCTTAACGTGTATGTGGATTAATTTATTTACAACGGTGCTTCAAGTTCCCGAAAGAAAGCAGCGGCGTAGCCGATGACCGCCGCTTGAGACCCGCTGGTGCGGCAGGCGCGCCTGCATCCTTGCGGTCTGCCCCTGCAGGGACGGCTCTTCTGGACAGGTGAAGCGCCCACGCATCCTGGCGCGACTTTCCTCACGCCTGCTCTCTACCAGAGACGGTGCTGCAAGTGTGAGCAGCCTTGATCACGTGCCCTCTACTCCCTCCCCCTCCCTCCCATCCACCACCTCTCCACTGCGCACCTCCTGCGTGTGCGCGTCATTCTCTGCCGTGCGCCATAGTAACGACGTTTCTATCTCGTTTCGCGTGTGTTTTACCTTGAGCTCCCTTCCCTCCCCTCTCCTCACACAACGGCGGACAGAGAGGGACAGAGCACACACACAGGAAGCTGATACGGTCTCTGTAAAGCTGCGGGAAACCCCCGTATAATATACACATATACTTGCGTACCGGAGATCGAGAAGGACACACTGAAGCTGACTAGCACACTTCCACACGTGAGTAGCAAGAAAAATACCGGGCAGGGGGCCTCCCTCCCCCTCAACACACACACGCACCTCTGCTTCTCTGTTGTTAGCGGGTCTCGCGCACGCCTCGCTGCTCCATTCTCATACGAATCCCCTCTCTCCCTCTCGGCATACGCGTGTGCGGAGCCTTCTCGTTCGTTATTATTATTCCACTCTCTTCATCTACGCGTTATTCCTTGACGTTTGAGTGATTGTGTGCACTGGCGGCGCCGTCAGAGGAACACCACAACCATACTGCGGAGGCTGCCTCGCACACACACACACCGTCATTTGTACTCTCCCTCCTCTCCTCTCCCAATTTTCATTTTTTTCTTCGCATTTCTCCTCTCGTGCGTCTGTCTGTTCATTCAGAGATCGTCACGGCTTTGTTTTCTTTCCGCTTTCCCGATCGCTGCTTACACCCATTTTCTCACTCCATCCTCTCCCCCCTCCCTCCCTTTCATATTGCGTGCGCCTGCCTCTTGCGCGTGCGTCCTTCGGCGCGTAAGCAGCTGAGGCATATCCTCAGGACTGCTCTCAGTGTTCCGAATTCCTCTCCCATACCTGCAGTGCGCTTTCTCTCTCCCTCTCTCTTCTCATTCTGTTGCCCCTCTTTTTTTCTTTCGAGCATAAAAGAGGCGCTGTGTTGCACGGTCATTTTCTTTGCCAGGGACCTATACGATTCTACTTTCTTTGTTTTTCGCCTTCCGAGTCTTGGGCACCAGTATAAGCGCTGTGGCTGCGACGTACATCCTCCCTTTTCACCCTCTTTGTTGCTGTTCCGCCCACCGCCCTCTCCCCGCAGTCTCGCACAGGCCTGCCTGGCCCCTTTGCCTTGCCACTCTCATTTGAATCTCCCATCCCTTTTCTGCTTAAGTGTGTTCTGTGCGTGTTGTCTACTCCCTCCCAGCTCCGTCAACTGCTGCGAGAGGAGAGGAGAGGAACAAAAAATAAAAGCGTTCTCTGCTGTTCCTCTGCATCCTCGTAGTCCTCTCGCTGATTTCTCCGTCTGCGCACTCCTCTCCCCTCCCTCGCTCCCCATCGCGGGCTGTTTCTCGGTGGGTCATCTTAGTGGATTCGAGACGGACGTCCACCACCCCTACCACCGTTGTGTGTGTGTGTGTGTGTTCTCTGATTCCCTTCCTGTCGTGGGGAAGCGACGCCGCTCTTGTGGTAACTTTGCGTGATTGGCCATCTCGGCTATCAGGAACGCAAGACGGTTTCGCTGTGCGCACACATTGCCACTCACGTACCCCTTTGGTTACTACGCCGCCCCTCTCCCCCTCACCCTCTTGACTTTCTCGCTGCCTCCCTTTCCTTTTTTCCGTTTGCTGTGCTGTTGCCGTCGCAAGGTGCGCGCAGTCAAAGACGATTTTTTCCTCTTCCGACTTCCCTCCCCATTCTTTTCGCCTCAACTCGCTGCACCCATTCTGTTGTTATTATTATTGTCTTCATTTTCTGCTTTCTCCTTTCACCTGTGCTGTGATACGCGCCTAACATATTCTCTCTTCCTTTTTGTTGCTTGGCGGCTGCCTCCCCCTCCCCCGTGTCATCCTCGCGTGCCCCAGTCTGTGCCTCACGTGTCTTTCCCGCCGTCTGCGTGCCTGTGGTGTCTTACTTCTGGTCCGACGCATTCGTGCTCGTTGGCTGGGGTTGTGGAATTCAGAGCGCGTCTGCCGGTCTGTCTCTTCGCCGAACGGAAAGGAAAGCAGCCCGAGGGGCGAAACGACTTCCCCCCTCTTCGCCCCTTCGCTCCAGGCGAGTAAGGCATAAGAAAGGGACGGCAGGAGAGAGGGGAGAGACCTTTGGGAACAGAGCATAGACGAATCAAACCAAGTGAGAAGGCGACTCCGACCTTGGCTAGGAGTGAGGAGAGCGACGCGCTTGGTGTGTGTGTTTGTGTGTGTGTGTGTGTGTATGTGCCTTCACGCACACAGTCTCTCTGTATCGATTCCATGACGTGGGCCTACGCCGTTACGATTTCTGCCTTCGCCTCCTTTTTTTCCTCCAACGATCTTCTAGCCACCATTGCCCTTCCTTTTCTTGTCTCTTTGCATCGGGCTGTGCATTATTTTCGAGCGTGCCTGTGCGCACTCTCTCTTATCCCCGACGCCCTTTTCACTCAGCGAGTGAGCCCCTCCCCCTCCCTCTTTCTCCCGAAGGCACTGTCGACGGTTGCTGTTTTTGTTGTCCTTTCATCTTTTCATACTTCACGGCTGTTCCGTCTTCTTTTGGCGCAGCCTCTCTCTCATTTTGCCTCGCCTTCTTTGCGGAGGAGGAGCTCCTTGCATTGTCTTCGGCGACTTGTTACTGTGCGTATCTGTGTATCCGCTGCTGGTACCATTGCCACCACCACTCTCGCCTTTGCCGCTCGCTCGCCCCTTTTTTCTTCTTATCGGTCTGTACACACACACGTACGCACACACCACTCGCTGGGGCCGTAATCCCCCCCCCCACTGCCTCCCAAGAAGAGAGAAGACACAGGCGAACTGGAGAGCGGCGGGTCTTTGGCTTTTTCCTTCTTTTTGCTTTCGTGCAGTCCTCTTTTTTTTTCGTTCTCTCCCCCTCCCCACCGCTTTCGTCCTGTCGTTCTAGCTCACGGGCCCAGACCAACAGGACACCGAGCTGCTGAGTCCGTCGCCCACAGATTTCTGCCCCCCCCTCAGCCTCTTTTCGTCTTTGCCGCCTTCTTTTGCGCGTGGCTGTGCTCGTACGTTGTCTCCTCCCCTTCGCCCTCCCCCAGTCTCTCTCGCTCTCATTTGCGCGCCTTCTTGCTGCCGCAATCGACTCGAAGCCATGGCGCTTCTTCATCCCGTCATCCCCAAGCCAGGTCAACAGCGGCGCGCTGCGCTCATTGCAGTGCCGCTGTTGTGCGTGGCACTTCTCGTTTTTGTGGTAGCAGGCGCAGGCGCCGCTGAGAAGGGTGTAGACGCGGGCGCATGCTCTGGCAGCAGCCCGTACTACACGGCTATTGAGCACGAGCATACACGCCGCTTCCTCGAATCCTTCACGAAGGCTATCCCAGCCCTGGCACCCCTGTGGAGGTGCGACAATTTTTGCGTCCACTCGGGCATCCAGTGCACACATGAGGGTCTCAACATCACCCTGAACTCGTCCGTATTGTCGGGAAGCCTTCCAGAGCTCCCCAACGACGTGGATGGATTTCGCGTGCTTCTCTCAGGCCTCACCTTTGTCGGCGACGGGGAGCGTTTGATCGGCTCCCTCCCAGTCAGCTGGAATCTCCTTACCCGCCTCTCCCTCCTCGATGTCCGCGCCACCGCCCTTTCCGGAACTCTGCCCGAGACATGGGGAACGCCGACGGACAGACGTGTGATGGCAAGGCGCATTGAAAGCCCCCTCACTCAAGAATGCAGCGGCGCCTGCTTCCGTGTCCTTCGCTTCGGTGGCAACCATCTGAGCGGTACGCTCCCTGCTAGCTGGGCCCAGATGAAAACATTGCAGGAAATATGGATTAACGACAACTTATTCACGGGTACTTTGCCTCCCGAATGGGGCAGCCTCGAAAACCTGCGAATCCTAAACGCACGCAACAACCTCCTCACTGGCACGCTTCCGGCCGTGTGGTCCTCGCTCAACAGCATCCGTCAAATCACTGTAGACAACAACTACTTCTGCGGCTGCGTTCCAAAAAACTGGGACCGACTTCAACAGCTCCGCCTTGACGCGGACAAGTCACTCAGGGCGAACGACTGCGCCACTACCAACGCCTGCCAGACTTCTTCAGACAGCTCCGCAGGCAGCAGCAGCAGCAGTGCGGACGAGTGCTATGGACCAGTGCCGTTTTACAGCGCCGCTCAACAAGAGCATACACGCAGATTGTTGGAGGCATTCATGGAGTCCATTCCCGCGCTGAGGGAGATATGGGTGTGCCCGAACTTCTGCGCGTGGCCGTATGTCCAGTGTGCGAGCATTGGTCTGGCATTGGAGATGGCCGGCGCGCCCATCGCCGGCTCTTTGCCGCCTGTACCACCGAGCGTGGACGTGAAGGAGATTGTGGTGATTAGGGTTGATGTGAGCGGCGTCACGGACATAGGCGATCAGCTGCCTCCGAGCTGGGCGTCGCTGGTGTCCATGCAGCACATTGCGATTCGCGGCACTCTGATTTTCGGGAGTCTACCGACGGAGTGGAGTCGGATGCCACGCCTGAAGTATCTGGATGCTGGCGGGACAATGATCACCGGCCAGCTACCGAGCAGCTGGTCTAGCCTGGAGCACCTCGAGGTGCTGCGCGTGGATGACGCCATGCTTTCTGGTGCCCTCCCAGACTCGTGGAGCGGCATGAATTCCCTGAAGGAGCTCAACCTTGGCTGGAACACTCTTGACGGCACACTGCCCGCGTCCTGGAGTCGTCTTGACACCCTGCAGAGTATTCAGCTGCACCACAACCACCTCAGCGGCACTCTTCCCGAGTCATGGAGCGCGCTCCTGCTCATGAAGCACTTCCGCGTCGACGAGAATCAGCTGATCGGTAAGATTCCAGAGTCCTACAGTGACTGGCACGTCCTCGCCCATGCACAACTCGAGATGAACAAATTCTGCGGCTGCCTTCCGTCGCGGTGGGTGGCGGAAGGTGGCGTCTCCATGACAGTGACCGCCGATCCGCCGGTCATGACAGCTGACTGTGCCACAGTCAACGTCTGCCAGCAGCCACCTACGTCCCCTCCGTCGTCGTCCGCGGCGTCGAGCAGCGGCAGTGCGGACGAGTGCTATGGACCAGTGCCGTTTTACAGCGCCGCTCAACAAGAGCATACACGCAGATTGTTGGAGGCATTCATGGAGTCCATTCCCGCGCTGAGGGAGATATGGGTGTGCCCGAACTTCTGCGCGTGGCCGTATGTCCAGTGTGCGAGCATTGGTCTGGCATTGGAGATGGCCGGCGCGCCCATCGCCGGCTCTTTGCCGCCTGTACCACCGAGCGTGGACGTGAAGGAGATTGTGGTGATTAGGGTTGATGTGAGCGGCGTCACGGACATAGGCGATCAGCTGCCTCCGAGCTGGGCGTCGCTGGTGTCCATGCAGCACATTGCGATTCGCGGCACTCTGATTTTCGGGAGTCTACCGACGGAGTGGAGTCGGATGCCACGCCTGAAGTATCTGGATGCTGGCGGGACAATGATCACCGGCCAGCTACCGAGCAGCTGGTCTAGCCTGGAGCACCTCGAGGTGCTGCGCGTGGATGACGCCATGCTTTCTGGTACCCTCCCAGACTCGTGGAGCGGCATGAATTCCCTGAAGGAGCTCAACCTTGGCTGGAACACTCTTGACGGCACACTGCCCGCGTCCTGGAGTCGTCTTGACACCCTGCAGAGTATTCAGCTGCACCACAACCACCTCAGCGGCACTCTTCCCGAGTCATGGAGCGCGCTCCTGCTCATGAAGCACTTCCGCGTCGACGAGAATCAGCTGATCGGTAAGATTCCAGAGTCCTACAGTGACTGGCACGTCCTCGCCCATGCACAACTCGAGATGAACAAATTCTGCGGCTGCCTTCCGTCGCGGTGGGTGGCGGAAGGTGGCGTCTCCATGACAGTGACCGCCGATCCGCCGGTCATGACAGCTGACTGTGCCACAGTCAACGTCTGCCAGCAGCCACCTACGTCCCCTCCGTCGTCGTCTGCGCCGTCCAGCAGCAGCAGCAGCTCTGCGCCCTCGTCGTCCTCGTCGTCTGCGCCGTCGTCC
>NW_027124996.1:0-3426 GCF_017916325.1 Leishmania martiniquensis
CCGCGCTCCCTCGTGGAGAGCAGTACTGGTGAGCAAGAGGTGTCTGCTCGCTACACTCAATGACCTTATTCAGCTCTTCCAGAAGGGGCTGCGCAGGAGAAAATGTAGGGAACCCTTGGCCAAGGTTGACTGCCTCGTGCTCGTTGGCTAGTGGTGTCATCTCCTCCCAGATGATTTTGCTCGAGAGTCCTTGGAGACGCTGTGCAGCCATAAGCTTTGGCATTGCGAGAAGTGACGAGACGTGGTGAGTGCTTGCCTGTACCAGAACGGCAGCAAGAACGTGTGCCTGATACAAGAGCTCTACACTGGAGGCAACGAGTGCGTACGTGAAGTATGTGAAGAGATGAAGAACATGGGAAATGTGCTGACCGAAATAACAAGACATCAAGCCGTCAGATTCATCAAGCAACCGAAAGCTTTGTTGCCAAAAAGCCCCTGCTGCAGTGTAACGACGCAGTACGCTCGCTTCACATATTAAAGGAGAAACAGCACTGCCCACTGACGTCGCCCAGGGCAGTGCTCTCGACAATATAACCTCGCCCCGTCCCATGGGTTGTGCATTCACCTACGGCAGAAAGGGAAGAAACACAAGTCGACCAAGGCCGATCCGATCCCATTTGCCCCGCTGAAATGGTGGACGCATTGGCCTTCGCCAGCCACAGCCAGTGGAAGCCGCCTGGCCTTCTCTTCAACCAGCCCCTTTCGTTTTCGACGTTGAAGGAACGCCGTTGTACCCCATTGCTTGGGCAGCGGGTTGCGCGCCCTGGCGGGTGGCATGCCCTGGCCCGCGCCCTCCCCCGGCGATGAGGACCAGGCGGTGGCGCCGGCACGCCGGCGCGTGTGTGTATGCGCGCGGGGCGACGAGCAAGGGCAGCGCAAGCGACTGGGAAACACGACGTGCATGGTGCCCTTGATACGTGGCATTCCTAGCTCAGTCGGTAGAGCGCACGGCTCTTAACCGTGTGGTCGTGGGTTCGATCCCCACGGAGTGCGCTTTTACCGCGGCGTGGCCCTGCGGGGGCGCGGTGCTCTGCGTGGCGTGGCCGGGTGTGGCTTTGGGGTTCGCGTGTCGTGGCGTCGTTTCCCTCTTCTCGCTTTGGCGGGGCGGCGGTGCTGCCGCCGGGGCGCCAAAAGGGCAAAGGAAATACACCGGCATGCTAAATGGCACACCCCTTCTCTACTATAACGGAATGGGAAGAGGCTCATCGAGCGCTGTATCAGTGCGCACAAACGGCTGCTGCAAGCCTTTTCCTTGCCCGTTGTGATGCGTTCCGTTGCGTACCCGCACCTGCCCCTCAGGCACCCGTGCAACGACGTTGCGCTGAAAGAGCTCACCAAACAGAGTCCTTGCAGCAACACCTGCGCCGTCAGTCGGCCGACCGGCTTCCACCGGTTGGGGCTCGAAGGGGGTAGCGCCGTACTCATGCGGCTGCCTCCTCCACTCCGCGTACTGCAGCGCTGGCCGTTGCGCCCTGCAGAACTTGTACGCGGTTGCGTCCGCGTTCACTTTATCCCGGAATAGCGGTGGAGCCGGGCTGACGACTATCGCGCTGGCCGGCCGCGTGGGGCTGGCTGGGTCGGCTATATCGTGGCGAGGGCCGCGTGAAGCGGTGCTGGGCATGTAGAAGTTCGTGACATGCTTCACGAGGCCTCGGGCAGTGCTGGAGCGGCCCTCATCGGCCCAGCAAACCCTCTTGCGCGATGGCGCTTCAGTCGACTTCGGTAGTGCCCGCGCCACCATCGCGGCCGCTGCCTCGGCGGCAATCTTGTCGACGAGCGCCTCGCCTTCTTCAGTGGCATCAGCGGCCGTTCCATCAGTCTCGACCGCCGGCGCTTCGGCTGGGAAGAAGTCGCCCTCGACAAGGTGCGTGTGATGTGCCTCGTAAGCCACCAGTTCGGCCTCCACCACGTCCTCGGCGCCATCGCTCACTGCCCCTGGGGAACCTGGCTGCAGCTCCTCCGCGCGCATGGTGCTCGCTGCAGAGCGCACTACGAATGGAGAACTTTACAGATGACACCGAGCACAGAAAGAGGTGATGTGGAGGAGGAAGTAAGGGATGCTCTTTGTTGCTGCGCCCATCGCGTGACGCTACCGAAAGAAGGGTGTACGTGTGAGCAAGTGTCAAGAGGGGAGAAAGATGACACAGCCGCGTCATGGCACCATCGCAGTCAAAGCTGCATGCAAAGCCGGTTCCCCCTCTCCCCGTCACCGCTCAAAATACGCGGCGCCAACGCGCTTAGCGGCCTTACGAGATGCCCCCGTGCGCGGAGCACGTAGGTGGGTATTGTTCTGCCTTTAGGCAACGCGCCAACGGATGCTGGTATGCCCCGCTGCCGTCGTCTCCACAGCGGAACTGTCTTTCTCCTTTTCTCCTTTGAGCTCCGCTGGCACGGCGCGCTTACGAGGAAGGACTTGAAGAGCTCTTCAGACGCATGGCCAGATTCAATGGCAAACGGCTCACCGTAGACGTCGAAGACTCGCCGATAGCGCAAGAAAGGCTAACAAAAGTTATGTGGGCGTGCTTGACTTGCTCGCTATATGCTTTCTGCAAGACGAAAACGGCTCCGCTGAGGGCTGGTAAGGGCTTTGCTCGTGGTGGCACGTCTCTCGTAGAGTGTCTTTGCCCACCGCTGCTTTATGCCTCCTCAGGTGGACGTGCACTTGTCGCGGTGCCGGCTTCACTGCCAACCTCCTCGGCGAGTTCACTCCACCTCGCGGCTCATTTACCCATTATCACTGTTCCCCTCTGCGTGGAGAGGCGACCCTGAAAGGCCTCAGCACACAGTTTAGGGCGCCACAGAGGGATATGCATACATTGGGCTGACGGCGGCAGTACTGTACCACCGTAGAGAAATAGAACACACACACACACACACAGGCACAATACACATATACATGAAGGCGATCGCGAAGCAATGACATCACTACACATATGTGCAGTGGAGCTGGGTGCTGAGAAAGAATGGCGCAGCGTTGGCGGGTGCTACACAGCCAACGGTGCACGCCCACGGGAAGAAATTAAGTAGGGGAGGGGGCGGCTACGAGGAAACAAGAGCATGCGGAGGCCGATGAGTCTATCAGCGCATGGCCCATGCGTAGAGAGTGGAACCATATATAGGGGCAGAAAAGCCATAGGGAAGCATATGAGTGCTGTGCTACAGGAAGCGAGTTCAGCCAAGCACTTCTACCCCCCCCCCCCCACCCCACCCCGCCCTCGGTTACACGGGTGCCAAGGACGGTGGCGAGTGGTGCAGAGGCCACATGTGTTACAGCATGAGCGACACATGCGCAGACATATATACATATATATACACCTATCTATGTATATATATGTACACAAGACGGCAACGCAACAGATGCTCTCCGTCATCCGTGAAGGAACAAAGAAACAAGGTGTTAAGCAAGCTTACTGCTTGTTCGAGGCT
>NW_027124991.1:0-15294 GCF_017916325.1 Leishmania martiniquensis
GCCTGCTTCTAGGGAGCGCATTGTTGCATGACGTGACGCTCCGCCTCACAGCGCATGCTAACATGTGCCCCAAAGTTCTCCTTGGGGCGTCGAATCTTATCGATGACGACTTCATCGTGAGACGGTTACCTCATTGGTCGAGAATCGTACCAGCCGTGCGCAAGGCTGATGGGAAAGGTGAAGCACTCTCCACCCTCGTGTGACGACAGGCGAGCTTGAGACTGCTTACACAGCAGCGCATTTCACGTTGGATAAAATTGCATCTCATAGAAGCCCCGACGCCGCTCTTGGCACCTGTGGTAGAAGAGGGAGCCACAACACGACACACTAAGTAGGAGGTGCCACGCTTAGGGTGCAAGGCTTTTCTTCTGTATGAATCACCAGCAGTGGTGTATGTCGCACAGCGCCTCAGCATCCTTGGCTCTCATGAACCCTCACGCGCGAGAACTCGAAGGGCTCCGACGTCCAGATTGCCAACCGACACAGTTAGCTGAGCTGCACATGCTGCTGCCGATCAGATGGCTTTCCCTGTCGCTGCCAGGAGAGGCTTGGCGCTTCCCTTCGTCTGTAGTTGCGAAACTTCACCGAGAAACCGTTTACGGGATTTGCCGGTCTCGCCCAACTTTCGACGGACGCGTTCGAGAAGCAGTCGTGCGGCAGCGATGGTGTCTTTAAGGAGGCCTACGACGCACTTTGTTACTTGTGGGAGTGGAGGGGCGAGCTGAGCTCTATGTAGGCCTACACGATGACTTGCTGGTACGCCGGATTCCACCGCGGCGTTGGGCTGCTTGGCTCATTGGTTTCCTCTTTGCGTTGAGAGCGACCAGAGTTCTGAGAGAGAGCACTGCCATGACGTTCTAAGCAGCATCCATAGGGGCTTTAGAGGCTCTTGCTGAGGCATCCAGTGCACCCTGATCAGGAGACGGTACTCGCGACTGTCGTGGGTTTTTCTCAGCTTGCCGCCCCCACGCGAAGCAACACTGGGGAAAAAAGCGCTTGTGGAGCAGTGACACAGTAAGGTGCGTGCGCGGCGTAGGGCCGTGCCCAACTGTCCATGCGATCGGCTTCTTGCATCTGTGCTGAGCTCGATACCACCCTCTCTTGCCGCGACCGTGCTGACCGGGGAGGCAGACGCCACAGCGCACACACGTGACTTGCTCGAGCTCAGCGACGAGTATGAGGTGACGCTGGCTGTGACTGCGCAATAACCCACCCCAAGAAAGTACGCAGGCTGCTACGCGCCCACTTCTTGTACAAACGGCTGCTCGCTAGCGTAGTCCCTCTCATACTTATACCTCTCTCCATGTGCAACATGCTCACTCAATCGGCGAGAACAAATCTCCGCGCAAAACTAAGCCTGCAGTGACGGGAAATACTTTGTTCCGTATTCTCTTCGTTCAAGCTTATCCAGCAGCGCTCTTGCTGTATTGGGCCAAGATACAGCAGTGGCTCACGGCCAATAATACACGCCATCTCCCCCTACGTCCCTCGCGCACTGCGCGAGCTGCTCAGAGAGGACAGATATGAAGAAGGTCATAGCTGCAACCTGCCTAGCAAGGGATGAAGCACTTGAAAGACAAGCGGCGCCGCGCAAGTCGCTTCTGTGCAGTTTCTCGAGCGATACCGCCGCTCTCTCACATGTCCTTCTCTTTCCCATCCCTTTTTCGGGCCTCATCTCACCCCTTTTCTCCTCCATCGCCGCGCGAGCACTGCTTTCTGATTTCGGGTCTCACCTCCCAACATACACACACACACACACCCAGCAGGCAGCGGCGTCCGCCTACGTTTATTCTTGCGATCGTTCTTACAAGAGCGCAGCCATTGCCGCACGCATCTCTCCTTCAACTGGCTTTAGCAGCCATGTGGGCCCTGACTTCTCGGCCGATTCAGAACGCCGAGGCGCTGCAGCTGATGGAGTACTACAAGAAACGCAACGCGCTGCAGAGCAATAAGTGGCTTCTGCCACGCCACCTCGCCTCGTTAGCCGTCCGCCCTCGTTACCCAGCACAGCTAGTGCTACCAGCTGACAGCGTGATTCAGCCTCCCCTCCGCGCCGTTCCCTTCTTTTCGCTGCCGTCCTCAAGAAAGCGTGACATCCTCGACTTGTTCCCACCGCCGTACTCGCCGCTGGGCTCATGCTTGTTTCTCGAGTGCATCGGCGCTAGCATGCGATGGCGTCCAGCGTCCACGCTGGAGTGCTTCGATGCCGCCTTCGTCTACAGTGACTCTCTGTCGTCCCGCCAACATCTGCTGTGCACCCCCGACTGTGCCCCGAGCGTGACTCTCCCGGAAGAAGTGACGGTGTACAACGCACAAGAAACAACTAACCCCTTTCTGGTCGATGATGACCTCGTCCACCGCAGTCTGCTCGACGGTAGGACATTCCAGCATAACATCGCGAGCTCGCTCACCACTATCGCAGCGCAGTTCAACTACACTTCATTTGACTGGGTCGAGGCGGCGGAGATCTCCGCCGCGGGCCTTCGCGTGTGCGCCGGCGCATCGCCTCATCTAGTGAACTCCGCCGAGACACTGAGAATGGTACACATCTCGCAGCTGCCGTCCAAGCAGCAGAAGGAACTCGTGAACGCAATGCCGCGTTTCACTCTCATCAAAAGCATGTCAGTGACCTTTATCTTCCAGAAAAAGCGCTGGTACCATCATAAATCGATGCAACTGAGGCACCCACTCCTCCGTCGAGATGTTCCCTGCTGCACGACCTCACAGCTACAGGCCTTGCAGCCGCTTCTTTGGGTTGCCGTAGACCTTAACGTGGACTTCCCCGGTGTCGTGACAGAGCGCGAGCGCCTCATACACCGCCTCTACTACAACTCGCAACAGCTGGAAATGAACGGGTGATGTGTGCCACAACGTTCAGAGACGTGCGCAGATTCCACAAGAGACGAGGGGGGAAGGCGAACTATTGAGAAGCCTCCCGAGAGGACCTTCTTTTGGCGAGCTTCACCTCTTCTCCACGACTCCCCTTTGAGCGCCTTTCGCGCCTTCGTAAAGATTCACGGATTTCTCTGCTGCGCGAACGGCTTGCTCCCACGGCCTGCAGCGACTCTGTTGGCACACGAGCCAGTGCCGACACGTCGTATCACCGCTCCGCCGTGGCCACGCGTCGCCACCTCTGCATACTTTTCAGATACCCCCTTCTCAGTGGCGCTCAGCCGTCTTGGTCGAGAGCGCACACCATTTTTTATCTTTCGCGTTTCTTAGATACATTTCTATATCCGTCTCTCTGTCTATATGTATATATATATGTGTGTGCGTATAAGTGTGTGTTCTGCTACCCGCATCATCTGCTCTCTCTCCCCCCTCTCTCCTCAAGTGTGCTCAAGTGAGATGCGCGATCCCGTCCTTTTCTATCGGATGGCGGCAACGCTTTTAGGAAAGCCATGCGCAGGCGCGCCAACACAGTGGAAGCACAGTACATTAAAACAATGTTAGCAGGATGGCGGTGAAGGTGAGGCCGCACCACTGTGAGTCTGCGCGCACGCCGAGGTTGCCACCCTGGGATGGCCACTTGGATGACCGCTTACCACTGCTCATCGCAGTGAAACTGCTTCAGTCTCCTCCTTGTTGCATCCTGCTTCTCACGGCCGCTGTATCCGTGTGTGCGTGTATGTGTCTGTGGCTGTACCGGCACCCCTTTCACCTCTCACGTGCTCCGCGCTTGTTGCCGCCCCCTTCTGCGTCACTTCCCCCTTTCTAGAAGAATAACATGTCTCTCTTCCCCAACGATCTCTCACGTCGCTACCGCTCAGTCCTTCGGCAGAGCCATTCAGTGAGTGACTTGCGCGCTTCCCTGCTAGCTGGGGATTGCATGAGGCCGTCCCGCGGTTCTCCTCCTCACAACCGCTACCTCCCAGGACGGCGACGCTGGAAGAGGGAGACGACGCAGAGAGGTATCCGTCGCTACCGCCATCGTCCGCAAGGCGATCCCGTTTCTTCATTCGAGGCACGGCAAACGTAGCCACCCACCCACACCTACCCATACAACAACACGAAAGAGAGCAACTTCCCTACGTACATCTTTGAACTAACAAGAAGCCGTGCGCACCATGGGCGGACGCCGCTCTCGCTTGACGCTTTACTGGCTCACGGACAAAGAGTGGTTCCTTGGTGAAGACGAATGTGTGCGGCGGCTATCTGGGTGGCCATCGTTCCTGAGCACCGACAAGGAAGGCACACTCTCGTTGGCGTCGGAGCATCTGTTCTTTGATGATGGTGGCCCCAATGTCATCGTCTTCCCGCTCTCAAGGGTAGTAGACGCTGGCGTTCGACTCTGTGATGCGCACATTTCGGTTACGTTCAAGTGTAAAAATACACTCCTGCGCGAAGTGCTCATGCCACCCAGCGGACTGCACTCCATTCCTGGCATCTGCAGACCATACCCGAACAAGGAGGTGTGGGAGTTCCACTTTGCCCGAACGTCTGAGTGGCTCTCGGAGTCCCTTCGTAGTCTTTTTACACGGCATCGAAGCGAGGATATACTCTCACGCCGTGAGGTTGCTTTGCAGAGCGTTTCCACCGCTGTCAGCTTCTGTGTGCGGCGGCAGGTGCCGATGCGCGAGCAGAAAGGCATTCTCTACATCGGAGACGCCGACCTGACCTTTGAGCCGCTTTTCCCTTTACCCGCGCACGGGGTGGTGAGGTTGGAGCGCCACCAGTGCCGGCACACCTTTGCTCGGTGGATCATCTTCGAGGCAGTTGGGCTCGACGTGTACACGTCCGAGTCACCCGAGGCGGCACCTGCGCTATCGCTCATCTTCCAAAACCCTCGCGAACGGGACCAGGCGATGCACCTGCTCTCTGAACGCCTTGGTGTTCCACCCTACCGCGTGTCCATCCAGGCTATCGTGGACGCATGGAGGCACCGTTCCATGTCCAGCTACGAGTACCTCCTGCATCTAAACAAGTGGGCATCGCGATGCGCCAACGACCTCTTCCAGTACCCTATCTTCCCTTGGGTACTGGCCGACTACACATCACCTGAGCTGGACTTTTCTCAGCCCTCGACCTTTCGTGACTTGCGCAAGCCCGTCGGCGCCCTCTCCCCATCGCGCCTGGCCCTTTTGCAGGAGCGCGCTGAGTTTCTGCGGGAGGCAGAGGAGACGGCATATTTGTACTCCACGCACTACTCCTCTGCGGGTATCGTCGCCTATTACCTCGTGCGCCCACACCCGGAGTACCAATTGAGTCTGCAGGGCGGCACGCTAGATGTCCCGGAGCGCATCCTGGAGTCCATTTCACAGCTTTGGCGAAGTGTCACGACAAACTCGAGCAACTTTCGCGAGCTCATTCCTCAGTTCTTCAACGACGACTTCGCGGCACTCTGCGGGCCCCCTCTCCTTCCTCTTGGTTTCCGCGCGGATGGGTCTCCGGTGGCCGCCTACGTGAAGCTGCCTCCCTGGGCAGTGAGTAGCGAGGACTTTGTGCGGCAGCATCGGAGCGCCCTCGAGAGCGATATGGTCTCCGCGTCTCTCCATTCGTGGATCGACCTCGTGTTTGGGATCGCGCAGACTGGAGAGCAGGCATCCGCGGCAGATAACCTGTTTCACCCCTTCTCCTATCCACAGTGCGGAAGGCAGCCAGGCGTGCCTGGGCTCCATCTCTCGTCCCGCGAGTACGCGAGAGAGTTCGGCAACGTGCCCATTCAACTCTTTGCCGACCAACACCCGCCACGCACAGCGGTAGTGCACACCCTCGTGTGTACGGCGGAGGCATCAGAGGCTTGTGGGTGCGCTAGCGAGTGCGCCAATCAGCAGCGCATCTTCCGCATGATGGAAGAGCTGCAGTTCATGGACGACACGACAGACACCCTATTTGGCTCGGCGAGCCGAGAGGACGAGGACACGCATGGCCTCCCCGCACAAGCCGCCAACCTCACCATCATTTCCACAACCTCTCTGGCGTGCCGCTCAGCTCGCTTTGTCACGCTGGGGTACATTGAAGGCACCGTACCCGCTACCACGACGGCAGAGTTGCTTGTAGTCGGCAATGATCAGCGCACGGCAACGCTGTTCAACGTCACCACGGGCGACCGCATTCGCTCCTTTCCTGATTTTGATGGCCTCATCACCGCCACCGCCTTCCACAAGGGCAACATGTTCCTCTTCACGGATAGCAGAAGCTGCTACGTTTTGTCGCTGGCTTCGCAGGCGGTGGCGCACTACACCGCGGAGCTAACGCCGGCGCCTGTCATCCACGCCTGCTTCGCATCGCAGCTGGCCGTTCTTGCAGACTCGAGCGCTCAACTCTCGGGCTGGGTACAGCAGGGCTGCACACCCCTGTCGTTGTTCGAGTCGTCGCTTTCGTTTACGTGCGAGGCCTCCTCCCGGGTCGCGTACATCGGCGCCTCCGCAGATGGTGACGCGGTGGTTGCCGCTACAGAGGAATCGGAGGTCTTTGTCTGCTGTGGAGGTACCTGCTACGAGTGTCTGCTCCAACAGGTGCCTGCTGTGTCAACGGTCCTGCATGTCATGCCAGCCGATAGACCCACGCATTTTTGGGTCTTCTTCGTCGAGGAGGCCGCTCTCTACGATCTTGGAGGCCTTCCGCTGAGGCGCATCGCTACCACTCCAGCGTCCATGATGACGTGCCCCTGCCTGGCCTACCAGCCCTACCCGCTCCTCTTGCGCGTGGATAGCGGCGAGCTCGAGGTGTTTCAGCTGCTGCAGACCGGTGAGCGCGCTGTGCCACTGCCGTGCAGCCGGCTGAAGTCTCTCCACGTCTCATCCGCTGGCAACCTCGTCGCCTTTGTAGGCAGCTCCGTTGCCGATTCGAAGTCGCCGCTCGCCCTGACAGTAGTCGCACTGACGGCTCAGACAATCGAGTGAAGGGACTCCGCTACGACATGCCGGCGTACCGTGTCTCCCTCGACATTGTGCGCTGTGCGCGACGTTTGGTCGGGTGCGCCCCGAGACGCTTCTCTCTGATGTTCTCTTACTCTCTCCTGTGCGCCTTACCGCACCGGGTGCGTGGACGAAACAAGTGGGTTCAGCATCGCCACATATACGAGCACCGCAGCTGCTATCCCCCTCAGGGACGTCTTCTGGGTGGCCGATTTCTATAAGGGAAAGCAGCACAAAAGCATCGCTTTTGGCCCACACGTAAACCTCGTCAGTCACGCGACCCCCCCCCCCCAACAAAGTCCAGACAGCGACGTTTACTCTCTTGCGCAGAAAGTCCCCCCCTCGGGTAGGGCAACGGCATACATCTGAGTGTTTGTGGCATCTCAAAGAGCTATTACCCCACTCGATGAGAAGAAGCCCTGCAGTCCACGTTATCACTGCCACTGCCAGCACCACTTCTGCTGTTCACAGGGCTCAGAGACAACGACACAGAGTGGAAAGAACGGTGTTTCGCTACTCACATGCGCGGTACGATTCTGGACAAAGTTGCGTCGAGGCGACCTGTGACGGCAAGCGTCTGCGCCTCTTGTATGGCACGCAAGCTTACGACGTCACGCAAACTTGTATCACCGGCGCTATACCACTCCATCCAGGTGAGTATGGCACAGATACACAACACGGGGGAAGTCGTCGGTGGCGCCGGCATCCTAGAAGTGACTCCACTAGGGCTTAGGAGGCAGAAGGAGGTGGGAACAATGGTATCGTTTTGCGAAGAAAAAAAGAGAGCAAAGGAGTCTTTTCAATGAGCTCAGAGGTCGCGTTGCTGTAGTGCCTCCCTGCCGCTGTTTCGTACAGCATGGGGAGCCTATGTGAGGCCAGATGAGGGCCAGATGGCGTTTCGATGACGCTGCGTGGCAGAAAAAAGAACAACTGTTGTTGGCGAGCGAAACCGGGGTTGACGCCTGCCATACTCTCTTTCTCACATCGCCGCCCTCCTGCTTTCCGCGCCCGCTCCCTTCCCTATTGCAACAACTCGTGCAACTTTTTCTTTGTCCTTCGGGGCGACAATGACTCATGAACGGTATCTGTGTCGAGTGTCGCCCCCGCATTTCTGGTCCACATTTCATCCACTCCTTAAGTTCCGCGCCCTCTCGATCCCCTCGGAACTCCGGCGTGCCTTGAAGTCTGTTCCCTCCTTTTTACTGCACCCCCGTCCACATGCCTGCACCAAAGTCGATCTACATCGCCGGCCCCGCGGTGTTTCATCCCGATAAAGGCGACAAATACTACAGCAAAGTGCGCGAACTACTCAGCCAGCAGGGAGTGGTGCCGCTTATCCCAGTGGACAACGTTGTCAGCGGAGCACTCAACATCCGTAACAAGAACATCGAGATGATACAGGCTTGTGACGCCGTCATTGCTGACCTCTCACCCTTTCGCTCCAAGGAACCGGACTGTGGAACCGCCTTCGAGGTCGGCTACGCGGCAGCTCTGGGGAAGCCGCTGCTGACGTTCTCCTCTGACACGCGGTCTATGGTGGACAAGTACGGTGGTGAAATGGCGGAGGGCCTCACCGTTGAGAACTTTGGCTTGCCCTTCAACCTGATGCTGCACGACGGTACAGAAGTCTTCGACTCCTTTGAGGCGGCCTTTGCCCACTTCGTGAAGTACCACCTTTCCTCGTGAAGTCGACTATCTTCTTTAGCGTTCCTATTCCCTCTTCTTCCGCCTCTCTTTTTACCCTTATCGTCTATCTTGCCCCTAAAAGTCGACGACCGTCCAAAGGGCACTGCGCGCGCACCGGAGATAATATCTCTGCAGGGGAGGCCTTTATGCAGGATCACTTGGTTGCAGTCACCATGGAAAGTTCCGCTGATGCGCTTCACTCTCCGCTGAACAGTGACAGGCGCCTACACGGCAGCCCAAATCAGAACATATTTCGTGAAACAACGTAGTATCGTATCTGTGAGCGAAACAGAAAGGAAGTATACTGTTGTGTCATGGAAGGTCGTGGCATCAACTCATCCATGAATGCACAAACACCAGCTAAACCGCCGTCTTCCCCCTCCGACCCATCACTATGATTGATCTTTATGCGACATCTAATAAGCAGGCTTCCCTCCTCCGCGACGAAGACAAGCTGCCGTACATCTTATCCTCCCCCTGCCTGTTTCTGCCATCTACTAAGCTTCTTTACTCAACGCCTGCTCCCTATGCAGGTCGCTCCTGGTGTTGCTCTGCTGAGGCACTTCCCCTTCAGAAGTGAGCTCACGACTGCCGATGTGATGTTGTATCTCTTCTGTCTTGACGCTCCCACTGCTATTTCCCGCTCCCCTCCCGTCTCCATCTCTCCCATGACCACGACTTCAGCGACAGCAACAGCCTGCCTAGACTCATCGCACTTTCTCTCTTTCTTTTTCTGAGTAGTGACTCCACTGCCGTCCTCTCGCCAATCGTGGCACGACCCTATCCTACCTCTCTCTCCTATCTTGTTCTTGAAGCCTGTCACTGAAAAGGCTACTCCCGCTTCTGCTGCTCGCCATCTCCCCCTCCACCCCACGACACCCCAGCAGAAAAAAAAGAGCATGCTAGTGCCCAAGTCCGGAGTGTAGCTACGCTTCAACTCATGTGACACCTCGCAGGAACCGTCTCCACTCCCGGAGATGACAGATCTTCATGCCAGCCCCGACAAGGCTCTCATCACTGCGCCACACTGATGTATCGCGCTGCCAGCTGACGTAGGCTTCCTCCATCACCTCCACGATTCCTCACGCCTGCAACATCTTTCACCTTCGCCTCAAGGTAGCACTTTTGACAAAAGCATGAGCAAAGCTGACTGCCCGCATGCCCCTCCGGCTCAGCATCGCTTCCCTTCCTTTTCTTCAGCTGTACGACCTCCACGAAAAAAACTACACTTCTCTGGGATCCCCTCATTTCTCTCGACTCTCAGCTACAAACTCATGCTTTCTCTTGAAGGCCACAGATTTTGTATCAACTTCTTTGCCCTTTGCATCATCTCGGCACACAGTGAAATCCCTTACGTATTTTTGTCCCATCATGACTTTCTCAGCACTATAAAGCGTTCGCGGAGCACGATTCAGTGACTTCAATACATTTTCTCCGTGTACTTTGAGCGCCATCAACCAGACCTCCGGTTATCGCTGAAACGCAGCCCCTTCTAAGGTTTCACCCCACTCCAAATATTTCACGGGACAAGAACGCAATCCAACGGCAAACTTTCTCTTTTGCGCATTTTAGTGCCCTCACGAAACTGCGCACGGGATTCTTTTTTCTCTCGATCTCAGTGGCACCCTCCGCATAACGTCTTTTAAGCTGACCTTCCAAAAAAATATTTCCTCTCCTTTACGATCACTCCCCTCTGCAGACCGCTGTTTTTGTGCCTCTTGTCTACATGTTGCCTCGAAAGCTCCCTAAACGACGCCTTTGAGCGCACGGTGAGCAATCGAAGCCTCCCCTACTCCCTCTATGCTACCATCGCTAATCCATTTCTAGCAACACGTCGAAGAATCTCGCTGGGAGGAAGCCGCTAACCGCATCCTGTATGCGCCTTCCCGCGTCCCTGACGGATGAGAGCACCGCTGTGAGCAAAACTTCCCCTTTCATGTGAAGGCTAGCACTTCGAATTGCCAACGCCCGATGAACTCCATTGGCAGCACAAAGCGCTACCTTCACAAACGGTACGCCAGTAAATCACTAACAATAACGCCTAATAAACAAAACACGGTGCCCCTATGACTCTCAACCGCTTTTTCACATCTACGGTTAGGGTTAGGGTTAAGGGTTAAGGGTTAAGGGTTAAGGGTTAAGGGTTAAGGGTTAAGGGTTAAGGGTTAAGGGTTAAGGGTTAAGGGTTAAGGGTTAAGGGTTAAGGGTTAAGGGTTAAGGGTTAAGGGTTAAGGGTTAAGGGTTAAGGGTTAAGGGTTAAGGGTTAAGGGTTAAGGGTTAAGGGTTAAGGGTTAAGGGTTAAGGGTTAAGGGTTAAGGGTTAAGGGTTAAGGGTTAAGGGTTAAGGGTTAAGGGTTAAGGGTTAAGGGTTAAGGGTTAAGGGTTAAGGGTTAAGGGTTAAGGGTTAAGGGTTAAGGGTTAAGGGTTAAGGGTTAAGGGTTAAGGGTTAAGGGTTAAGGGTTAAGGGTTAAGGGTTAAGGGTTAAGGGTTAAGGGTTAAGGGTTAAGGGTTAAGGGTTAAGGGTTAAGGGTTAAGGGTTAAGGGTTAAGGGTTAAGGGTTAAGGGTTAAGGGTTAAGGGTTAAGGGTTAAGGGTTAAGGGTTAAGGGTTAAGGGTTAAGGGTTAAGGGTTAAGGGTTAAGGGTTAAGGGTTAAGGGTTAAGGGTTAAGGGTTAAGGGTTAAGGGTTAAGGGTTAAGGGTTAAGGGTTAAGGGTTAAGGGTTAAGGGTTAAGGGTTAAGGGTTAAGGGTTAAGGGTTAAGGGTTAAGGGTTAAGGGTTAAGGGTTAAGGGTTAAGGGTTAAGGGTTAAGGGTTAAGGGTTAAGGGTTAAGGGTTAAGGGTTAAGGGTTAAGGGTTAAGGGTTAAGGGTTAAGGGTTAAGGGTTAAGGGTTAAGGGTTAAGGGTTAAGGGTTAAGGGTTAAGGGTTAAGGGTTAAGGGTTAAGGGTTAAGGGTTAAGGGTTAAGGGTTAAGGGTTAAGGGTTAAGGGTTAAGGGTTAAGGGTTAAGGGTTAAGGGTTAGGGTTAAGGGTTAAGGGTTAAGGGTTAAGGGTTAAGGGTTAAGGGTTAAGGGTTAAGGGTTAAGGGTTAAGGGTTAAGGGTTAAGGGTTAAGGGTTAAGGGTTAAGGGTTAAGGGTTAAGGGTTAAGGGTTAAGGGTTAAGGGTTAAGGGTTAAGGGTTAAGGGTTAAGGGTTAAGGGTTAAGGGTTAAGGGTTAAGGGTTAAGGGTTAAGGGTTAAGGGTTAAGGGTTAAGGGTTAAGGGTTAAGGGTTAAGGGTTAAGGGTTAAGGGTTAAGGGTTAAGGGTTAAGGGTTAAGGGTTAAGGGTTAAGGGTTAAGGGTTAAGGGTTAAGGGTTAAGGGTTAAGGGTTAAGGGTTAAGGGTTAAGGGTTAAGGGTTAAGGGTTAAGGGTTAAGGGTTAAGGGTTAAGGGTTAAGGGTTAAGGGTTAAGGGTTAAGGGTTAAGGGTTAAGGGTTAAGGGTTAAGGGTTAAGGGTTAAGGGTTAAGGGTTAAGGGTTAAGGGTTAAGGGTTAAGGGTTAAGGGTTAAGGGTTAAGGGTTAAGGGTTAAGGGTTAAGGGTTAAGGGTTAAGGGTTAAGGGTTAAGGGTTAAGGGTTAAGGGTTAAGGGTTAAGGGTTAAGGGTTAAGGGTTAAGGGTTAAGGGTTAAGGGTTAAGGGTTAAGGGTTGAGGGTTAAGGGTTAAGGGTTAAGGGTTAAGGGTTAAGGGTTAAGGGTTAAGGGTTAAGGGTTAAGGGTTAAGGGTTAAGGGTTAAGGGTTAAGGGTTAAGGGTTAAGGGTTAAGGGTTAAGGGTTAAGGGTTAAGGGTTAAGGGTTAAGGGTTAAGGGTTAAGGGTTAAGGGTTAAGGGTTAAGGGTTAAGGGTTAAGGGTTAAGGGTTAAGGGTTAAGGGTTAAGGGTTAAGGGTTAAGGGTTAAGGGTTAAGGGTTAAGGGTTAAGGGTTAAGGGTTAAGGGTTAAGGGTTAAGGGTTAAGGGTTAAGGGTTAAGGGTTAAGGGTTAAGGGTTAAGGGTTAAGGGTTAAGGGTTAAGGGTTAAGGGTTAAGGGTTAAGGGTTAAGGGTTAAGGGTTAAGGGTTAAGGGTTAAGGGTTAAGGGTTAAGGGTTAAGGGTTAAGGGTTAAGGGTTAAGGGTTAAGGGTTAAGGGTTAAGGGTTAAGGGTTAAGGGTTAAGGGTTAAGGGTTAAGGGTTAAGGGTTAAGGGTTAAGGGTTAAGGGTTAAGGGTTAAGGGTTAAGGGTTAAGGGTTAAGGGTTAAGGGTTAAGGGTTAAGGGTTAAGGGTTAAGGGTTAAGGGTTAAGGGTTAAGGGTTAAGGGTTAAGGGTTAAGGGTTAAGGGTTAAGGGTTAAGGGTTAAGGGTTAAGGGTTAAGGGTTAAGGGTTAAGGGTTAAGGGTTAAGGGTTAAGGGTTAAGGGTTAAGGGTTAAGGGTTAAGGGTTAAGGGTTAAGGGTTAAGGGTTAAGGGTTAAGGGTTAAGGGTTAAGGGTTAAGGGTTAAGGGTTAAGGGTTAAGGGTTAAGGGTTAAGGGTTAAGGGTTAAGGGTTAAGGGTTAAGGGTTAAGGGTTAAGGGTTAAGGGTTAAGGGTTAAGGGTTAGGGTTAGGGTTAAGGGTTAAGGGTTAGGGTTAGGGTTAGGGTTAGGGTTAGGGTTAGGGTTAGGGTTAGGGTTAGGGTTAGGGTTAGGGTTAGGGTTAGGGTTAGGGTTAGGGTTAGGGTTAGGGTTAGGGTTAGGGTTAGGGTTAGGGTTAGGGTTAGGGAGGGTTAGGGTTAGGGTTAGGGTTAGGGTTAGGGTTAGGGTTAGGGTTAGGGTTAGGGTTAGGGTTAGGGTTAGGGTTAGGGTTAGGGTTAGGGTTAGGGTTAGGGTTAGGGTTAGGGTTAGGGTTAGGGTTAGGGTTAGGGTTAGGGTTAGGGTTAAGGGTTAAGGGTTAAGGGTTAGGGTTAGGGTTAGGGTTAGGGTTAGGGTTAGGGTTAGGGTTAGGGTTAGGGTTAGGGTTAGGGTTAGGGTTAGGGTTAGGGTTAGGGTTAGGGTTAGGGTTAGGGTTAGGGTTAGGGTTAGGGTTAGGGTTAGGGTTAGGGTTAGGGTTAAGGGTTAAGGGTTAAGGGTTAAGGGTTAAGGGTTAAGGGTTAAGGGTTAAGGGTTAAGGGTTAAGGGTTAAGGGTTAAGGGTTAAGGGTTAAGGGTTATAGGGTTAAGGGTTAACGGTTATGGGTTAAGGGTTAAGGGTTAAGGGTTAAGGGTTAAGGGTTAAGGGTTAAGGGTTAAGGGTTAAGGGTTAAGGGTTAAGGGTTAAGGGTTAAGGGTTAAGGGTTAAGGGTTAAGGGTTAAGGGTTAAGGGTTAAGGGTTAAGGGTTAAGGGTTAAGGGTTAAGGGTTAAGGGTTAAGGGTTAAGGGTTAAGGGTTAAGGGTTAAGGGTTAAGGGTTAGCGGTTAAGGGTTAAGGGTTAAGGGTTAAGGGTTAAGGGTTAAGGGTTAAGGGTTAAGGGTTAAGGGTTAAGGGTTAAGGGTTAAGGGTTAAGGGTTAAGGGTTAAGGGTTAAGGGTTAAGGGTTAAGGGTTAAGGGTTAAGGGTTAAGGGTTAAGGGTTAAGGGTTACGGGTTAAGGGTTAAGGGTTAAGGGTTAAGGGTTAAGGGTTAAGGGTTAAGGGTTAAGGGTTAAGGGTTAAGGGTTAAGGGTTAAGGGTTAAGGGTTAAGGGTTAAGGGTTAAGGGTTAAGGGTTAAGGGTTAAGGGTTAAGGGTTAAGGGTTAAGGGTTAAGGGTTAAGGGTTAAGGGTTAAGGGTTAAGGGTTAAGGGTTAAGGGTTAAGGGTTAAGGGTTAAGGGTTAAGGGTTAAGGGTTAAGGGTTAAGGGTTAAGGGTTAAGGGTTAAGGGTTAAGGGTTAAGGGTTAAGGGTTAAGGGTTAAGGGTTAAGGGTTAAGGGTTAAGGGTTAAGGGTTAAGGGTTAAGGGTTAAGGGTTAAGGGTTAAGGGTTAAGGGTTAAGGGTTAAGGGTTAAGGGTTAAGGGTTAAGGGTTAAGGGTTAAGGGTTAAGGGTTAAGGGTTAAGGGTTAAGGGTTAAGGGTTAAGGGTTAAGGGTTAAGGGTTAAGGGTTAAGGGTTAAGGGTTAAGGGTTAAGGGTTAAGGGTTAAGGGTTAAGGGTTAAGGGTTAAGGGTTAAGGGTTAAGGGTTAAGGGTTAAGGGTTAAGGGTTAAGGGTTAAGGGTTAAGGGTTAAGGGTTAAGGGTTAAGGGTTAAGGGTTAAGGGTTAAGGGTTAAGGGTTAAGGGTTAAGGGTTAAGGGTTAAGGGTTAAGGGTTAAGGGTTAAGGGTTAAGGGTTAAGGGTTAAGGGTTAAGGGTTAAGGGTTAAGGGTTAAGGGTTAAGGGTTAAGGGTTAAGGGTTAAGGGTTAAGGGTTAAGGGTTAAGGGTTATGGGTTAAGGGTTAAGGGTTAAGGGTTAAGGGTTAAGGGTTAAGGGTTAAGGGTTAAGGGTTAAGGGTTAAGGGTTAAGGGTTAAGGGTTAAGGGTTAAGGGTTAAGGGTTAAGGGTTAAGGGTTAAGGGTTAAGGGTTAAGGGTTAAGGGTTATGGGTTAAGGGTTAAGGGTTAAGGGTTAAGGGTTAAGGGTTAAGGGTTAAGGGTTAAGGGTTAAGGGTTAAGGGTTAAGGGTTAAGGGTTAAGGGTTAAGGGTTAAGGGTTAAGGGTTAAGGGTTAAGGGTTAAGGGTTAAGGGTTAAGGGTTAAGGGTTAAGGGTTAAGGGTTAAGGGTTAAGGGTTAAGG
>NW_027124992.1:0-1773 GCF_017916325.1 Leishmania martiniquensis
GAAATATCAAATTAATTTGAAATTATTTACAAATAATTATTGTTGCGAGAAATAGTAAATTGATTTGGAATAAATCATAGATACCTTTGATCGATAAATGTTTTGGTTAGAATATGTTATATATATATTATATTATATTATATTATATTATATTATATTATATTATATTATATTATATTATATTATATTATATTATATTATATTATATTATATTATATTATCAAGCTTGTTAGAAAAAACATTGTTTTTTCTAACAAGGTTGATACTCTGACCATGGTTGCAAAAATACATTGAATTTGATATGAATTCGGCTTTGAATTAATCTAAAACCTTTAATTTTAATATGGTTAGTAAGTGATGCACATAGTAAAAGAAATGATACGCATATTACCGTGTCTAAATGTTAAATTGTTGCATTGGAAACAACTATATATTTTCGATTTAAAATTTGTGTGGAGAAATACAAATTAATTTGAAATTTATTTACAAATAAATATAATGCAGATTATTATATCGTTTAAATATAAGATGAAATTGTTGCGAATAAATTTTGTTAAAAATTATTTGAGATAATTAATATTAGTGAAACTTTTTTAGTGTGGTGAAATACTAAGAGTTTTAGAAATAATTGTTAATAAATAAAACAAATTTTTTTGTTAAATTAATTGTTACGACTATAAAATCGATAAATCCACACTTAGGTTGAAATATTAAATTAATTTGAAATTATTTACAAATAAATATAATGTATTAAATGTAAATTTATAAATTTGATTGATAAATGGGGTATTCTTTTTTACGTATAATTAAATTTGATGGATTTGGTTTTGAATAATCTACGACTCCATAATATGCAGTTGGAAATGTAATAGCGTAAATGCTTGGTTGTTGGAAAATACAAATTATTTGAGATAATCTAATTAATCGAATCAAAATGCAGATGGTGAAATACAAAGATTTTAGAAACAATTGTTAATATGCAATAAATGCAAAATTGTTGAATTGGAAATTTTTGATTTAAAATTTGGGTGGAGAAATACAAATTGATTTGAAATTTATTTACAAATAAATATAATGCAGATTATTATATCGTTTAAATATAAGATGAAATTGTTGCGAATAAATTTTGTTAAAAATTATTTGAGATAATTAATATTAGTGAAACTTTTTTAGTGTGGTGAAATACTAAGACTTTAGAAATAATTGTTAATAAATAAAACAAATTTTTTTGTTAAATTAATTGTTACGATTATAAAATCGATAAATCCACACTTAGGTTGAAATATTAAATTAATTTGAAATTATTTACAAATAAATATAATGTATTAAATGTAAATTTATAAATTTGATTGATAATGGGGTATTCTTTTTTACGTATAATTAAATTTGATGAATTTGGCTTTGAATAATCTACGACTCCATAATATGCAGTTGGAAATGTAATAGCGTAAATGCCTGGTTGTTGGAAAATACAAATTATTTGAGATAATCTAATTAATCGAATCAAAATGCAGGTGGTGAAATACAAAGATTTTAGAAACAATTGTTAATATGCAATAAATGCAAAATTGTTGAATTGGAAATTTTTGATTTAAAATTTGGGTGGAGAAATACAAATTGATTTGAAATTTATTTACAAATAAATATAATGCAGATTATTATATCGTTTAAATATAAGATGAAATTGTTGCGAATAAATTTTGTTAAAAATTATTTGAGATAATTAATATTAGTGAAACTTTTTTAGTGTGGTGAAATACTAAGACTTTAGAA